>NC_041215.1:81455585-81487396 GCF_002837175.3 Physeter macrocephalus
GCACAGGCTCCGGACACGCAGGCTCAGCGGCCGTGGCTCACGGGCCCAGCCGCTCCGCGGCATGCGGGATCCTCCCAGAGCGGGGCACGAACCCGTGTCCCCTGCATCGGCAGGCGGACTCTCAACCACTGCGCCACCAGGGAAGACCCGGAACTATTACCTTTGAAAGCCCTGTTCCTTCTACTTTAATTGGGACAGTTTCTTTCTTGGTTGGCGTCACAGCTGGTTGTTAAGACTGCTATTCATCATCATTCAGGGAATTCTTCTTGCCTTCCTTTTATGTTGGATTCCCTAATTTTCTACATCCCATGTTCTTTTTTTCTTGGTTTATTATTTTTATTTTAGGCTTTTAAAAAAGACCTTGCTTGTGTTATGTTTTTTAAAAAGTCTATCTTCACACCTGATTGATTCCTTGGCCACATGTAGAATTTTAGGTTGGCAAGATTTTTCGTTAGAATTTTGAAAGCCTTTTGCCATCCTTTAGCTTTTGGAGCTTCTTTTGAGACATTCAGTGTCATCTCAGTCCTTTGTATGCTTTGCTTCTTTTCATTTTCCTTTTTTCCCTTTTTCTTTCTTTCTTTTTTTCCTTTATTTCCCTTTTTCTCTCCTTTCTTCCCCCCTCCCTCCTTTCCTTTCTTCCTGTATGCCTTGAATAGATTCCTTGACCTTTCTGTACTTCTGTTTTCTCATCTTAAGATAGGGATTTTTTTTTGGTACCTACCTCATAGAGTTAAGCTCTTATGCAAGTACCTGGCACATAGTAAGTGCTCAATGAATATTAGCCATTATAATTTTTCTTTGAAGTTGCTGTCACATTTTCTATTTCCTCTCAACTACTTTTTTTTTGTAGTTTGTTTTGGCTCTGTATGTTTGAGGCTTTCCTCAAATATCTATTGATCTCTGCTAACAATTTATATTTAAGAGTGAGGCACTAAAAAGCTGATGGGGCATTGAGGGACTTTTTGACATGTGGGCTTCACTATAGACTGATTGCACAGTGGCCATTTTTTGGCCACTGTCCCTACCCCTTACTAAAATCATCAGTATTGGTAGGTGTTTTCTATGGAGGGGTACTCTGGAGGACTTAATGTGGCTGCCAGTGTTTGGGAGCTGAGAGGGAGAGGGTGTTATGGCTCTCTACAGTGTACATACTCCCTTAACCTTCCTTCCAGTGTGACCCTTTACCCAGGGCCCTCTGCTGTGCTTGGGTCCTGAGTCAGGAGCCTCTCTGGTTGGGTTTCTCCAGAGAATGAACCCTTGTCTCCTGCCAGATTGGGGGCGGGCTAGTTGTCTGATGCTTTTACAGACTTTCATCCAATTCTCCTGTTTTTAGTCCTTTACCTCACCTCTGCCTTCTGTGGTACTTGGTGCCTCCAGTTTTGGAATCTTCCCAGTTTCTGTGATGTAAATGTATTGATTTTCTCCTCTGTATGCCCTTAGGTTTCAGCTTCCTCTGCCCTGCCAAGTCTGCTTTTTATCTTATAAAAATGGGTTCGCATCTCTGGTCTGCTTTGGTCTCCTCTTCCATTCTTTGTGTTTTTCTGGGTTTACACATTTTCTGTTTCTTCACTGTTATTTCATTGGACTTTCTGAAAGGTTGCAGAGATAAATGTGTAAGTTCAATCCTTCATGTTTAACTGGTTCTCGATGATCTATTATTACTTTTTTCCTTTGAATTTTTTTTGTGGAAATAAAAGAATATATAGACGTACCCTTCAATGAATTTTTTTGACGCTATGAACTTAATTAATTCACTCAATATGTTGAAACTACGTGAAGCTAATTAAATTTCAGGGTCTTAGACGTTAGGTACTGGGTATTATGTTCTGTGTGCGTGTGTGTGTTTAAAAAAGTCCTACCATGTCATATGTTTAGGTACTCAGTAAATTTATATTCAAAGAATATATTTATTGGCTGTGCTTTAATTTATTCATTCTAAAGTTCTTAGTTTTCACATTTTAATAAACTTACCTGACCCATTTTGTCAATTGGGGTTGCCCAGCAAATGAGTAAACCCTATATTAGTTATTTCTGAAAATTGAAAATATTATGGTGTTTAATGTCTCACAGTCATCACTGTAATACTATGCAGGTTGTTTTTATAATATTTAGCCTAATCTCTTTCAGATGATGTCAGCCTGTTTTGCTAAGGTATCTTTTATGCAATGATTACCATTGCTATTGCTATTGCTATTACCATTGCTATTGCAATAGACCCACACTGTCCAGTAGAAATTTCTGTGATGATGGAAATGTTCTGTTATTTGTACTGGCCAATAAATATGGTAGCCACTAGCCACATGTGGCTGTTGAGCATGTGAAATGGCTAGTGTGACTGGGGAACTGAATTAAAAATTTTATTCAAATTTAATCAATTTAAATTTAAGTTAAATAGCCACAGGTGACTAGTGGCTACCATACTAGATAGCACAGTTATAAATCATTGTTCTCATAGGATATGCTAAATTTTTTATTTAAATTATTTTATGTTGTCAGTCACTTGAATTAGTTTGGAATAATGTATCCAACAGAGGAATAGGAGTTGGCTGAATTTTCCTAACTTTCCTTATTATAATTAGAACTACATTTTTCTTTGTATTTACATAAGAATAAAAGTATGCAGATTGCTATTCAGAATTGAAAATAAAATGTGTTTTAGGTTGGTGTATCATACCTGTTTTAATTAGAGTATTTGAGGTGCTGATAAGAGATTGAAAATGCCAGTGAAAGGTGAAAGTACTATTTTAGAGCCTCAGAGATTTTTCTCCTATGCTACAAGAGAAAGGAGAAATACTGTTGAATCAAAGTCTGTTTTGGATTTGGAATTTTTATATTCTTGAAGACAGTAATGGTAATGTTTTGGTTTGCATTTTTAATGTTTGGATGAAAATACAGTGTTTGTGACCTCAGACTTCTTTGTGATTAATTCAGATTAATTCAGAAAATTTCTTTTGAATCAGGGATGAAGAATAATTTCAGTAAATGCTATAAAATTAATCTTTGGCTAAGTAGAATTGTGCCATCAGTTGAGGTCTATGGTAAGTTGAATGTTGTTAAATTGGTTAAAATTAAGCCAGTTATTTTTTAGTAGAGAAGTAAAAAATTCACAGGACTGGAAACACGGCTTTGATTGTAGAATGTTACAATTTTGCTTAATCTCTTTTAATGAAACACAGCTTTTTGGAACAATGATTAGTACAGTTACCAATATACATGGAGGTTAGCAAAATATACCATATTTACTATTTTATATAGTACTATGATTGTTAACTGACAACTGAGTATTATTCTGACCTTTGAGAAGATGCATTAAGCAGTTCTTTCAAATTCTTTTTGTTCTTCTGAAGGCCTAAACCCCCTCTTAGTCCTACATTCTCGGCAGTTTTTTCTCCCATTTCACAGAATATGAGCACTCCCTCATTTTCTTGTCCTTCTCACTTGTCAGCTTGCAATCATCATCACTGATGCTGACCACCCCTTGCAAGTACAATAGAAAAAGTATCCTGTTTCCTGAAAAAAACAGATGCTTCCACCTGTGCTCTTATTTCATTCCTTTTTATCTTCTCATGGATCTTGTATGTCAGTTATTCTGCCTGGTTCTTGTCATTTCAGCCTATTTCCTATATATGTTTTAATGAGCTCAACCTTTTTCCATCATTGGGTACAGATACATATATAATAGAAGGGAGTTGACCCTTCTTAATTCCCTTCTTCCTTCTCAGTCTTCTTGAAAGATCTCTTTATACTTATTCTAATTCTTCCCTTCTTAGCAATCCGTGTTTTAACAAGCCTTCCACATGACTTTGATGGTACACTGAAGCTTGAGAACCACTGCCTGGAGTCCATACTTTTGGGCCAACCAAGAAGCTCACTATTATTGTTATAAATTGGGAGCATAGGTTATAGTATTTAGAGGACTTTTAGTTATACTTACATAGACATAGAGGAGTCAGCTTTTGTTTGGGTGAGGTGCTGTTTAAACCTAGAAACAGTAATTGTTGGTAAATTAGTCAGGATTAGGTTTGGCTGTGAGTTACGGAAAACCCAAAGTAGCAGTGGCTTAAAAAGATAGAAGTTTATTTCTTTTCTTTCTTTCTTCTTTTAATGCAAGTAATCCAGGTTTGGGACTGAATGATTATCAAAAACTTAGGCTTCTTGCCTCTTCTTGTTGCTCTACCATCTTCAACGCTCAGCTTCTACTGTGATTCAGTTTGGCTATGGTGGCTGTAAGTCATCTTTTTCACATTCTAGTCAGCAAGAAGGAAAAAGAGGAGAGGTCATATCTCTTCTTTTTAAAGAAACTTCCCGAGCAGTTGCCCAGAACTTTGAGTCCCATTGGCCAGAATTTAGACATTGGTCACACCCAGTTGGAAGGAAGCTTTGGAAATAAAGTTCTTATTTCAGGTAGTCATGTGTGAAGATACAATTAATGATTTTAAAAAATTGTTGTATAAAATTATATGGTTTGCATTTACCATAAATAATTTACCAGTTCCCTATTGTTAGACAATTAAGTCACTTATAAAATTTTTGTTGCTATAAACAAAGTAAAAATAAACAATTCTATATCTTTAAAAAGTGAGTTAATAAGCCTGAAAGCTACACATTAGGATGTTGAGTATTATTGGAGAGAACTTTGAAGTAGTAAAAATAACATTTTGAGAGTTTTCCCCTAAGACAGGAAAGATAAGGATTCTGTAAAGAGTAGTGGAAGTTGGTAACAGCTTATAAAGTTTGGACTTCAGTCATCTGTTAAAGAAAATTAAATAAATATACAGTATTGCTGACTTACATAAACTAATGCAGTAAAATAAGTGTATAATTTACATTTGTGTGTATAAATGCTTTAAGTTTTATACATTTACTGGTGTCTAAGTCATATTGATTTTTAGTATTGAAATGACATTTTATTTTTGTCTTAGAGTACAAATCTTTCACTTTAAGTTGATTCATTCTTTTTCTTTTCCTGAGCTATTACTTAAGTTTAGAAAAGAAATAAATAAAAAGTTGTGTTCGAATATGCATATACTTTTCACTAGACTTACTGTAGACTTCTCTTGGTTGACAGGCCTTTTTGCAGATGTGTAATCTGCCTGTCAAAGTGGTTTGCAGGGCAAATGCAGAATATATGTCTCCATCTGGTAAGTGTTTTTTAGTTTTGTTTTTCTTCTCTGTTAATATTCTGCATTGATAAAATTGCAGTGATAGTCCAGTTTGTACCTAGATTTTTAAAATGCCTATATTTTTTGTTTACCCTTTGAAGAAGTTTCCCATTCTATAAAGTAACAGTTGCAAACTTGACAGTCTTGGGGTGACATGTCTACTCATTTCAACTCTGTGGTTAGAGATGATTACTGGAAAGTTAGGGGAATTGTTTCAAATAGTAAATGTTAAGAAAATACATAATCTCAGATTTCCCCCAGTCTTATTTACATAAGACTGTTCCTTCTTCAGAAAACAAATTTTAATATGTGAATCTATTTATTATTAAATATACTTCTCTAAATTGTATTCTCCCATTATGCTGATGGAAGAAGAGAGATTGTGGAATAATTAAATTAACATGTCATAGATCTGAATGTCTTTGGTTTCTGATTCTTTTTGTTTCATTTTAAGTTTTTAAGGTACTTTTTCTTATTAAGGTTTTAGCCTTTCTGCTATTTTTTATAATCAGTATTGCTTTTTCTGTGTATCATGTATTAGTAGATTAAGGTACAGTTTTAAATAAATATGATTCAGGTAATTTTTAATATAAAAATATAGTGCCACCAAATCTGATAAATAAATAGAATTGGTATGGGTTATTATAATTATGGTTTTGCTGGAGCAATAATAACACATAGAACCACTGCTTTATGAATAAATTCATTGAATATAACTGATTGGTACAAGTGTGTTACATTGCTTTTTAGGGAGACATTTATCGATCTCTTTATTGTGGTGATAATTTAGGAATGACTTGGATCATTAGGAATGACATTTTTTTCATCATAAACTCTTAAGGTGGTAGTAATTGTCAACAGCTGTGAAGACACCCTCTCTATACGCACTGAAAATTCTATATGAATTCCTCTACATTTATAGGTTTATGAATATACATTTTAAAAACGTTTCAGTAAATGAATTTTTAGACTTATAAACATATACATCTTTTAGATTCTTGAAGGCTATTAACTGAATCATTTTGTTTTAAATTTATACATAGGTTTTATAAACTTTATTGAATTCTGGTGAAATGAATTATATTGGGTTCTGTCCATCTTTTTCCTCTGTGTAGTCATACAAACAGTGTAGATATACATATAAAAAGGTTAGTAATCTAATACTAAAGTTAATATCTTTGACAAATCAAGGAGAAGCCATATAGCTTATCCACCTATTTCCTAAAATGACTGTACTATATGTAGTATTACCTAGGTAGTTATCCCTCTTTATAGATTCTAGGAAAGATAAACATAAATAGTATAGAGACTATAATACATGCACATATACATATATGCATAGGAGAAGTCTCCTATAGGTAGATGAAAATGGCACTTTCTATTAAGGTATTTAAATTTCATCATGTCTCTAGTATTTCTTTCATCATGTGATTTGGGTGACCATGGGAATGTGTTATATTTTATTTGCTTGTTTGATCTGGTTGTTGGTAAATTTTTAAAGCAGAGAACATCATGGAATAGTCAGAAGACCACTTGGCTAAGAGTTGGGAAATTTTTAGTCTAACCCTTCTGTGACTTTGTCACATGTTAACAGTTTTCTTGGGAAATTTCACTTCTCTTCTTTGAGCCTCAGTGGCTTCATCTGTAATATGAGGTGGTTGGATTAGATGACATCCAAGGTCCTTTCTATTTCTAATATTCTCTGAATAAATAAACTTGCTTGGCAACATCTTCTTGCTTTCTTTAAATATAAGAGTTCCAAAAATGATTATTCTGCCTAAAATGAGAAGCAGGGCCTTTGAGTTTGTTTTTTATGACCTTTGATTGGTGCCAGAGAATAACTGTCTCACTCTGCTTTTGCCTGATCACCTCCAATAATAAGGATATAACACTGGCTCCACTTTAAGTCAGGCTAGTGACAGAAAACATTATTTACTTCTAATTTGTTGCCTTGATTTTTAAAAATAATTAATTAATTAATTTTTTGGCTGTGTTGGGTCTTCGTTGCTGTGCACGGGCTTTCTCTAGTTGTGGCGAGCAGGGGCTACTCTTCATTGCGGTGTGCGGGCTTCTCATTGAGGTGGCTTCTCTTGTTGCAGAGCATGGGCTCTAGGTGCCTGGGCTTCAGTAGTTGTGGCGCGCGGGCTCAGTATTTTTGGTTCGCGGGCTCTAGAGTGCAGGCTCAGTAGTTGTGGCATGTGGGCTTAGTTGCTCCATGGCATGTGAGATCTTCCTGGACCAGGGCTCAAACCCGTGTCCCCTGCATTGGCAGCTGGATTCTTATCCACTGCGCCACCGGGTAAGTCCCTTGTTGCCTTGATTTTTATTTATTTCTTTGTATTTAGAGATATATGAATATTCAATTGACTACCTACACTGCTTCGCTGCTTCAGAATCTACAATGCTCAAAGTATTTTTAAGAAAAGAAATAAAATACAGGCATACCTTGAGATACTGTGGGGTTTGGTTCCAGACCACCACAGTAAAGCGAATATCACAATAAAGTGAGTCACATGGATTTTTTTTGTTTCCTGATGCATATAATAGTTACGTTTACACTATACTGTAGTCTGTTAAGTGTGAAATAACATTGTGGCTAAAAAAACACTATACATATCTCCATTAGAAATATTTTATTGCTAAAAAATGCTGACCATCGTCTGAGCCTTCAGTGAGTCAAAACCTTTTTGCTGGCGGAGGGTCTTACCTCCATATTGATGGCTGCTGGCTGATCAGGGTGGTGGTTGCTGAAGGTTGGGGTGGCTCTGGCCATTTCTTACTGTTTCTTTCATTCATTCATTCACTCATTGATTGATTGATTGATTGATTGATTGCTGTGTTGGGTCTTCATTGCTGTGCACGGGCCCCCTCCAGTTGTGGTCAGCGGGGGCCACTCTTAGTTGTGGTGCATGGGCTTCTCATTGCAGTGGCTTCCCTTGTTGCAGAGCACGGGCTCTAGGTGCGTGGGCTTCAGTAATTGTGGCACACAGCATCAGTAGTTGTGGCTCGCGGGCTGTAGAGTGCAGGCTCAGCAGCTGTGGCGCATGGGCTCAGTTGCTCCGCAGCATGTGGGATCTTCCCGGACCAGGGCTCGAACCCGTGTCCCCTGCATTGGCAGGCGGATTCTCAACCATTGTGCCACCAGGGAAGTCCCTGGCCATTTCTTAAAATAAGACAGCATTGAAGTTTGCCTCTTCGATTGACTCTTCCTTTCACAAATTTCTCTGTAGCATGCAATGCTGTTTGATAGCATTTTACCCACAGTAGAACGTCTTTCAGAATTGGAGTCAATCCTCTCAAACCCTGGTGCTGTTTTATAAACTAAGTTTATGTAATATTCTAAATCCTTTGTTGTCATTTCAACAGTCTTCACAGCATCTTCAGTAAGAGTAGATTTTATTTCAAGAAACCACTTTCTTTGCTCATCCATAAGAAGCAACTCCTCATCCTTTAAAGTTTTATATTTATAACAAATATAATGATAATGAAAATGTTTGAAGTATTGTGAAACTTACCAAAATGTGTTACAGAGACATAAAGTAAGCAAATGCTGTTGGAAAAATGGCACCAATACACTTAGAAAATTCGGGGTTGCCACATACCTTCAGTTTGTAAAAACACGCAATATCTGCAAAGCACAATAAAGCAAAGTACAATAAGACAAGGTATGCCACTATAAACTCTGTCTTTCAAGAACTCCAAACTGGATAATGAAAATGAGAAATATACTTTGATCTCAAAATGTACCACCCCAAAATACTCTTCAGTCTAGACATTCATTCACAAAGTTTTCATTCTCTGGTCATATTATCTCAGAGGACCTGCACTATTTCTATCAGTATAGTAGTTACAAAGATATTATCCCAAGTTAAAAAAGAGTATGATCTAATTTTTAATGCAGATAAGAAATTTTTTTCTCTTTTGCAAGATTTATAAAGCGGTAGAAAAAAGGAATGCAGAATTCAGTGTTTTTATATTGGTAAATGGAAATGTCTTCTAAATACCTCTGTTGAGTTGTATTCCAAAAGGCCTGCCTTTCCTTTGTAATGTTGTCCTGTGGACGCAGATGAAGCTTTTGTTGGTGCTGTGCACCTCATCCATTACCCTCAGGCTGTCTAAGCCAGAGAGGAGTGAATCTGTTGAAAAGGACCACGAAGAAGCCTGCTGTTAGTGTGAACTCTGTTTGAACTAGGTCTGACAAAGTTTCATCCTCTAGCATTTGAGGTAGACTTTATTGCTATTTGGAGGTCATCATCTCTGATAATTTCATCTATTATTAGTATTTTAAAAAATGAAATATTACTTTTTTAATGTGACATTTATTTAGGGAAACCAGTTTTTGTAAGCATACTAATTCTTTTTTTCCCCACATGTGTTGGGAGCATACTTTGTATTATAATTCATAAGCCAGCATACCTTCAAAGATTGTTATTGTCTTAATTCCTGATATTTTTGAGTCAGATACATTTATTAATGCACCATGTGCTTAAACAATTGATCTGAATGGGTACCTGAGATTTGAAAGTAGTAGATGTTAAAAAAAAAAAAAGCTTCATAAATGTAGTTTAAATATAGATTGATTCATTGTACTCTGAAGAGAAGGCCCAGTTAAATTTTTTCAAATCTATCAATGGTCATGAACCAATGACTAGGCTTGGTTCATATAATTTGAATAATTAGTATTACTGCTATATAGTGATTTATTAGTGTTAGCTCTGAAAAGGGAATATTGTGATCTGTTATTACATATAAGAACTCTAGAAATGAATCTCCTTGTTTTTTTCTTTTGTTTTAAAATTAGTAATTAATGTTTAAAAATTTTTAGAATTTAACATACGCATTTAACTATAATTTTCAAAAGTCATAGTGTTAGGAAACTGTGTATTAATAAAACGTATCCCAGTTTTGTGTTGATTTCCTTTTTAGCACAAACTTTAATTTATGGAGAGTGTTTTCACATTTTTTTTCCCCCTCAACAGGTAAAGTACCTTTTATTCACGTAGGAAATCAAGTAGTATCGGAACTTGGTCCAATAGTACAATTCGTTAAAGCCAAGGTAATAAAAAAGATATTAAATGCATTTGATCACAGTTACTTTTAAATAAGTAATTCATCATTCTTTAGGGTGTTGTAACATTTACGTTGATTTTAACCTAGTTTTACAAAATGCTGATATAAACTACCAGAGAAATATTTCTAAAGAGTAAGTTTTTTTTTCCCCCATAATGTAAGTCAATAGGCCATTTGATCTCTACAAAGTGATAGATAATTTTCTAACTCATGCTTATGAGAATTTTGGTCACAAATGAAAACTCTTCATTGTTGTAAAATATCAGGTTAACCTTTGAGAAGGGAGTTATAGAATATGTTTATAAGTTGAATGTATCAATACTAATTTACCCATTTGAATTTTTATTCAGTTTAGATTTTAATAGCTATCAAAGAACAACCTCCATTAACATTTTGGGGAACATGCTTCCAGAATTTTTTTTTGCATATGTAGAAAAATACAAGTCATACTATTATGTATTATTTTGCAACCTCCCTTTTAAAATCATCAATGTGTTTGGAAATTCTTCCATTTAATGACTATATATATATGTTATCCTTTTAAATTGTATAATATTCTATCATATGGATGTATTATAATTTATTTATTTAAGTCTTTATTGATGGACACTGAAGTTGTTGCCAATTTTCTGCTGTTATTGAGTGCTAATATAAATATTCTTGTACATACACCTTTGTACACTTGTTAAATTATCTCCTTAGGATAAATTCCTAAGAGAGATAATACAGTGTTATAGGGTATGCATTTTAAAAATCTTACAACTAAAGCTTATACTATTTTATGCATCCACTCATTACTATACTGTATTAGAATTTAAAAATTAGTGTCTATCCCTATCCTTTACTAATAACATTTAAAAAAATCTTTGACCATTTTATAAGTAACACATGTCAACCTTTGGAATTTATTTTATTACTAAAAAGGTTAGTCTCTTAAAAAAAACAGGGTTTACTGACCATCGTTGTTTTCTTCTTTGTGAAATAATAATGTAATTTTGTCTCTTGAAAGATACATTTCTATAATGACAAGTAAATACTTCTTATTAATATTTTGTAGTGATAGCAAAGTATTATTTTTTCACATAAAATAATTATGTTTTAGGGGGCATTTTGGAAATTAATCCATTGGACATTTGCAGTAAAACACTGATGTTGTATTACTTGGTAGTAAGATAACTGAAAGTTTTTGTAGATTTAATATGATGCTCTTTTAAAGTTTTTTAAATTCCCTTTAGGGCCATTCTCTTAGTGATGGGCTGGATGAAGTCCAAAAAGCAGAAATGAAAGCCTACATGGAATTAGTCAACAATATGCTGTTGACTGCAGAGGTATAATAGAAGATAATAGGCCTTGAAAATAAGCTTTTTCTCTCATAAAAGATCATCTTTCTTATGGGTTATGTTAAAGTTACTGAAAAATAGGAAAACAGTCAAGCAAATTCTCGGGCTAGTGTGGTTACCCAAATTATTTGATCATTATCTTTGAACAAGTTGCCTGATACTATCATATCTAGTTTTTCTCTTTGTAAACAGGAGTGACTCTTGCCCATTCGTTATTTTATTTTGGTCTTGTGAAATTCACTTAAATGGTATCTGTAAAATACTTTAATGGCATTTAGAGATGTATTCTATGAATAAGAAATATTTTTATAGGTACCACCATTAAGTTTAATAATTCTATGTAGCAACATTAGCCAAGAAAAAACAAAAACAACCCTCACATATGTGACTTTGATGACATTGGCTTATAAAAAATTACCCTGGCAAGAAATAACTTTCTTTATCCATTTTCTCTTTGATACTTTAAAGTTTTGGTGACTGTTTTTTTTTTCCTAGTTGTATCTTCAGTGGTGTGATGAAGCTACTGTAGGGGAGGTGAGTGGTTCTGCAGCATTTATCTTAATTAAAATTTAATGAAAAAACACTTTTGCTCAGAATCATAAGTCCCTGCTCATAAATGAAACATTGTGGTTTATACCATTAGTGATATAGTTTTTCACTTTAATTTTGCTTGCACATACATTTTAGGGAAGCTGTGTGTCATTGTTTGATATAACTGGTTGCAGAGTATGTGAAAGTTTATATATTTTTAAAGGGAATGGTTTAAAATTTTAATTTTTAGATTGCAAGCTATGTCTGTTTTGTTTTATTTTTTCAGATTGCTCTGTTTGTGGTCTCTGGAAATATATTTCCCTTAGAATTTTATTTGTGAAAACAGGCTGTGTCTTTAGAATCATGTTTTTAACATAATCTTTTTGCTTTAGATCACTCATGCTAGGTATGGATCTCCTTACCCTTGGCCTCTGAATCATATTTTGGCCTATCAGAAACAGTGGGAAGTCAAACGTAAGATGAAAGCTATTGGATGGGGTAACAAGACTCTGGACCAGGTCAGTTCAGATTGAAGTTGATAAAACCCTCAACTTTAATACATAAAGAAAAAAGATTTTTAATTGTTGGTCCTTTAAAAAAAATCCCAGGGGACTTCCTGGCAGTCCAGTGGTTAAGACTCTGCGCTTCCAGTGCAGGGGGCGCCAGTTCCCTCCCAGGTCGGGGAACTAAGATTCCCACACGCGGCGCGGCGCAGCCAAAAAAAAAAAAACTCCCAACATAATAAAAAAAAATTAACAAAACATTTATGCTTATTTTCTCTGACATGAAGTACTTTTTTGTTTTATAAAAATCACACATGCTTATTGTAAAACAAATTATGTAATACAGAAAACTTCAAAAGCGGAATAAAAGTTGGCTGGAATCCTACCATCTAGAAATTGCCACTGTTAACTATATGGAGAACATTCTTCTAGGTGTCTCTTAATAGCACTTTCTTTAAATGGGGTCATGTTATACCTGGCACTCTATAATTTTTTTTATCCATTCAGCAATACATTGGGGACATTTTTTTATGCCAATAAATATAGATCTGCAGCATCAGGGCTTAAAAAGAAAAACCCAACCCTATTAGATGCAGTGCTTAATATACCTGCTTTTCTTTGATCTTAAATTTACTGAAGTAGCAAAATTATAAAAATATATATCTTGTCAAGGTCATGAGTTTGAGCATCATTAAGCTAATTAATGTCTCTTTTTCAAGGATACCCCTAGTCCTAGTCAGCCAACTCATTGATGTGTGCCATTGGCCACAAGGGGGATTGGGGAATAGGGATGGAGTAAATAAAATCTATTTCCACTAGTGGGAAAACAATTCAAATGATTTTTACTCACGGTAGGTCAGCAGTGTCTTATTTATGAAGCAGATTTTTTAATATATGTGAAGTCATTTGATTTTATGGATTCAGGAAAACATTTTTGTAGGGAGTAGAGTTTTGAGATAAAAACTTTCTTTTTTTTTTTTGCGGTACGTGGGCCTCTCACTGTTGTGGCCTCTCCCGTTGCGGAGCACAGGCTCTGGATGCGCAGGCTCAGCGGCCATGGCTCACGGGCCCAGCCGCTCCGCGGCATGTGGGATCTTCCCGGACCGGGGCAGACTCACAACCACTGCGCCACCAGGGAAGCCCGAGATAAAAACTTTCTTGATCATAATCCTTATAAGTAACTTAAATGTACTTGTATTTAAAGGAAATTTGCTCTCAAATTTTCTTCCTGTTTCTTGTATAGAAATTATTACATATATTCTCTATATGGTCTATAGTCTGATTTAAATATACTATAAATGGTTACCTAAATTTATATTTTTATTATAAACTATGATACATATTAAGTTTTAGACACATTTAATTGCTTTGCTAATTTAAATATTTTTCTTTGGGGTCTGTTGCTTGTGTTAGGTCTTAGAAGATGTAGACCAGTGCTGTCAAGCTCTTTCTCAAAGACTGGGAACACAACCGTATTTCTTCAATAAGCAGTAAGAATTTATTCTTTTTAGTTAGTTTCTTTTCTATATTATTATTTTATCATACATATTGTATCAAACATTTTATCATAGAGGAATTGTTTTATCAAGAAATATTTATGAAAAGAATTAGTTATATTAAAGTTCATTTTTGCATTCATTAACCATGTAATTTCTTGGGTATCAGGCATAGCACTAGCTTCTGGGAGACAAAGATTTCTAAAATGCAGTGCTAGCTATTAAGAATTTTCTCCTGAGGGTAGACAATGTAAACCAGTCATTATTGTATGATATGATAGAGGTTCTACTAGAGGTAGTTCAAGGTGCTTTGTATGGAACTATGACATCTTAACAAAATCTGATCTTGCAAACTACTATTAAAACGTGAAGTGTAACCATACTTGTCTGTATAGGATGATACCCTGAGGACTAGAAAAGTGAATAAAACTAAACCGTAAAAAATATTGTTGGATGGATAAGCATTATTATGAACTTTTCTTTTAAAATTTAATGAAAATATTTGTAAAGCATAGAAATAATTGTGAAGGATATAGATTAAATATATGTATGTGTATATATGTAAATTGAATAATTCATGTTTTATTAAGACAATTTTTTTGTAATTTGGAAAATAATATCTAATGTAAGCAAAGAATGAATTTTCCTTTTTTTTTAAAGTTAGACAATTTTAGTATATCAGAATCAGCTATCCTGTGATCCAGTTTCAGATGGGTTTAAATTAGCATTTTAACCTCATTGGTTTGCTTAGAATTCTAATCTTTTCTTGGCTTTTTAATAAAAGTCTCTTGACTTTTAGATTGATAATTTTTAAAAAGGTTTATTTGCTATTATTTATTACATCTTCATAGGCATTCATCTACAGCTATATCAAACATCTTTTGGTAGAGATACTAATATTTGTAGCAAAAATGACTATGATGATAGCTTGGAAATATTAAAGTTATATTAATGTAGGTGCTATATAACTGATATTAAAATAAAATTGGGCTCTGTTGATCTTTGAAGCAGAAAGGTCATAGAGTTCAAACCATGAAATCCTGGTAGGTAAAGTTTCTACAGCTATGTTCTTATTTCTAGTGATGTTTGCCTATGCTGATTCTAGTTGTTTAGTCTCTAATACAAAAGAAAGGTATAAAAATGTTAGTATTATGTAGTCCCCTTTCTTTCTGATATAGGAATTCTTAGGAGCTGAAAAGCTCAGAAGTGGTGCATTTTATTGTTTGAAGTGTATCACTCTGTTTTAGGAGTTAGTTTTGTTATGCACCCTGTCTTCATGGGAAGCCAGGATAATAGATCTAACTTATTTTTCTCCTCATTGAAACTCATTGTCAAAGAGTTAGTAACCAGGTATCATTTGGCATGTGATTCAGTGGAAATATCAAAAAATTTTTTTCTTCATAACGGTATAATTATTATTATTTTTAACAACTTTATTGGAGTATAATTGCTTTACAATGGTGTGTTAGTTTCTGCTTTATGACAAAATGAATCAGTTATACATATACATATATCCCCATATCTCCTCACTCTTGCGTCTCCCTCCCATCTTCCCTATCCCACCCCTCTAGGTGGTCACAAAGCACCGAGCTATTTTACACTACCAAATGTAAAATAGATAGCTAGTAGGAAGCAGCCGCATAGCACAGGGAGATCAGCTCGTGTATAATTATTTTTAAACTTGTAATGAAAAATTCAAAATTTAGAATAGGTACAAAAACAATTGAGAAACTGTTTAACTGGTATTAAGATGTAGGTTTTTGAAATAATTTTACCTTATATGAGACTTAAATAAACATTTTTATGATTGAAGTATAGAATAGTTTTAATTTTTAATTTTAATTTTACCCAATTGTTTAATATTAAAATTTATTTCCCTGTGTATCCTCTCTTTATCCTCTAAAATTAGAATCAGCTTTTCTTCTAGCTTACCTACTAGACATGTTGAGAGGCCTCATGAAAGAAATTCAGTAGCTTTACTTGATGAGAGAAAGGGAAAGATAGTTGAGGGAGATCTTGCAGCAAGAATAGTAATTGGGAAAAGAGGACAAAGAAGCTAAATGGTGGAAAGGAAAAAGGAAAGTGAATTTGAAAAAAATTAGAAATAATACAAAGTAGATACTAACAATTGTTGTCCTTTTTATCCTTCATAATATATAGTTGGTAGCTTTTAAATATTTAAATCATATTTCTAAAATACAACTCAAACAAAATCTGTATTATCTGTTATATCTGTGATCTTGCTGATGTGATATCTGTTAAGACACCTACACAAAGACTGGGTAATTTATTCCCTTTCACCTGGTGAGTGGATTTGGAATAAAAAACTAAAACTTTTCTTGAAGTGATATTTTCATGTTACCTTTTTAATAAAGGGGAAGAAGAAAAAGATAATTTTTCTAAATGTAATCAGGATAGAAAGAGTTAATACTACTCCAAAGCATTTATGAGCTCCTTGAGGGTTTGTGTTTTCCAAACAAAACCTATTAGAGGAAGCTCAGTAAATGTTGGTTAAGACTAGATTAAATTGAATGAGAAATTGGAAAAGGAGTTAGGTTTGAAAAAGAAAAAATACTGCTATTAACCATTAAGTAAATGGTAAAATTTGAAAATATACCTTCATATACTGATAGGAAAGTATTTTGAAGAAATGATGCAAAAATTATACTTGGGAACCTTAAGAAAAATTTCAGGGGGTAATGGGATTTCATTGAAGTTTATTCAATTGAGAAATCACTAGTTAAGAAAATTAAGGGGAAATTGCTCAAAAATATCCAACAACAAAATACAGCAAAGTTGATGGCAAGGGGCTTGATTTACAAATTTGAATGATAGTCCTAAAGATCAGTGATTGATATATAAAGAAAGGATATGTAGATTATTTCTGTTAGTATGAAGAAATGACAAGTTAATAGTATAATGGGAAAGAAAAATTAGGGAACTTTCAGACAAAATTAATGTTTTTGAAACTAGACTGTGAAACGTATCAGAAAGAGAGAAAGAAATGTGGAACCATAATAATTGAAGAAAATGAAAAAGATAAGTACAAAAATATTTTTAGTGGGAAAGGTTAGGAAAACATTCGCATTTTATGGTACCGTTTTTATTTTGATATTCAAATGAAAGAATAGTAGATAACCAGTGGATGTTAGCTGAACCTATTGTGGCAACAATTTTACAATATATTTATGTAAATCAAACCATCATGTTGTACACCTTAAACTTATACAGTGATGTATGTTAATTATTTGTCAATAAAACTGGAAAAAAAAAGAATGGTAGGTAACCAACAGAAATATGGAAAGAATGATAATGCAAGATGAGAAGGCAACAGTGTGAAAGATGTTGATGGTCTTAGGAGGATAGTTGCTATCTATATCTAAATTACAATCTACAAGCTACTTAGTAAGCAGAAGGGTGGAAATGTTATGTTTTCTCTCCATATTGTATAGTAAAGGTAATTAAAACTGGGGGTACATGAAATCTTGGCTTGATTAAACAATTCAGTGGAAGTATTGGCTAAAGTGTAATTTTTTGTCCTTGTCTCTCATAGGAGTTGCAAATATTTTTCTGAGCTTATTGCTCTTTTTAAAAGTCAGGTTTATTGTGGCATAATTTACAAAAGGTAAAATTGATGCTTTTATGTGTATAGTTCTGTGAGTTTTAGCAGTGGTATACAGTTGTGTCCCCACTACCACAGTGTACTTTTTAAAAAGAAAGAATTGTGGGAATTGATAACATATATGTCAGAGTCAACTAATATAAGTAGTTGCTGAAATTTGTAAGGATTACAAAAAATATGCATTAAGTTATGTGTGTGTTTTGTTTGATTTAGTATAGTGTATTCTACTTCCTGTTAGATGTTCTAAAAGTAATTTGTCATGAAGTTGCTATCTTTAGGTAACATCATATCAGTTTTTGTATGCTCATTACCCTACTTAATTCAGCACCTTTTGAGTTATGTGGATGTATATTTGAAGCAAATGATATTTTGACCACTTCAGCGGTACTTCTAGACTACTCTGGTTTGAACATACCTTCATACCTGAGCTCATTCAGAGCCTTCACTTATTGATAAAAGATGCCCATCTACCCTACTGGAAGTTGCATCAGAGAATATATTCACCTTTTTTTAGGCTCTAGTACAAGAAGCAGAGGGTAGTTAATCCTAAATAAGGATTAGGAAAATAAATCCTAAATTGGTAAGATACACATTTTAAGAAATATGTTTAGGGATCTGGAAGAGTTGGTGTTTATATTACTTCTCACAAAGTGCCTCAGCTCAATATTTATCTACCTTCTACATCCTTGGTTTTTTTCAGCTATCCATTTGTTATTGATTCTTCATCTGTAATGCTAGGATCATGGTGCTATTAAGTCCCAGGACACTTGTGATTTTTTTAAACTATCCTATTGACTACCCTCTTAAACATGGCCATAAATTGCACATTTGACTTTGATTAATACTTCATGAATGTGTCAAAAGAGGGAAGGCTTTGGAAGAAAGTGAATAACTACTATTGAAAAATTAAATATCCTATACAACTTAGGCAGGATGCTTTCTTTTCTCTTTCATGTATTCATTCAGCAAATAACCATTCAGTTCCTTAGATACTTTTCTAAGAACTGGGGTTATAAAGATATATGCAGTGTTATCTTTAGAGAACTTAGAGTATAATGGGGGAAACATTAAGTAAACAGTTATAGTATGGTATGAGAAGTACTTCACCTTTTTATTGATTCATTAAACACATACTTATTGAGAACCTACTTTGGGCCAGGCATTGTTCCAGGTGTTGGGGACACAGCAGGAAACAAGTAGACAATGTCCTGGTAGAAAGAGATAGAGAGTTAATTAAAAACAAATATTAGATAGTTTTAAGTGCCATATAGAGAATTAAAATAGGATCACATCACAATAAGCGGCTATATGTCCACTTTAGTTTGAGTGGTCAGGGGACGCTGACCACTCAAACTAAGATGTGACATTTAAGTTGTATTCTGAAAAACAAGGAGGAGCCAGTAGTATGAAGTCAAGGGCAGGGTGTTCCAGGCAGCAGGAATAGTTGTGTCAAGGCCCTAAGATTGGCTAGAGTTTATGTTCAAATGGAAGAAGCAAAACCATTTATGGTTGTGTGTTGAAAATGGTAGGAGATGAGGCTGAAGAGGTAAGCAGGAGCGGGATCCTCTAAAATTTGTATGTTTTGGATAAGGAGTTTGGCATGTTAGTGTAAATGGAGTGGAAATTCATTTGAATGTTTTATGCTTGGAGGAGATATAGATAAGTGGTGGCATTCAGGACATATTTTGGTGGTTGTGTCTCACCAGGCTTGCTAATGGATATGGGAGGGTAAGAGAAAGAGAGGACTGAAGAGTAACTCAGATTTTTGGCTTGAACAGGTGGTGGGTAGTGGTGACTTTTATTTTGGGAAGATGAGGGGACAAGCAGGCTCAGATTTTTGGCTTGAACAGGTTGTGGGTAGTGGTGACTTTTATTTTGGGAAGATGAGGGGACAAGCAGGTTTGAGATGCTTATTCAGCATTCAAGTGGAATTGTTATATAGGCCTTTGAATGTATGATTCTGGACTTTAGGGGAGAGACTCAGATTGGAGATAAATATTTTAGGAATTAGTGGCGTGAAGAGATACAAAGCCATGCAACTATTAAAAGAAGTCGTTCATCAGTGGCGATCAAGGCCACATGGTTAGTAAGTGACAGAGTTAGGATTTGACGGACCCCCAAATCTATTTTGCCAAACCAGATTACTGCAACATATTTTTACATTTTAGGTCGACTAATGTGTTTTCTCAGTAACTTTTTCACTGTAGGGCTGACAGCAATAATTAGTTAATAATAATGATGGTATTTTCTCCTTTTAGTAATATTGTACTAGTACAGTACAATGAGGGGGCTCAGGGTGCTGACCCTTTGCTGCAGCTGAAAATCCATGTATAACTTTACAGTCAGACCTCTGCATCTGTGGTTCTGCACCTGCAGATTCAGTCAACCCTGGATTGTGTAGTATTGTAGAACGTATTTATTGAAAAAAACCTGCGTGTAAGTGTACCGTCACAGTTCAAACCAGTATTTTTTTAAAATTAATTAATTTATTTATTTTTGGCTGCATTGGGTCTTTGTCGCTGTGCAAGGGCTCTCTCTAGTTGCAGCGAGTGGGGGCTACTCTTTGTTGCAGTGCGCGGGCTTCTCATTGCGGTGGCTTCTCTTGCTGCAGAGCACGGGCTCAGTAGTTGTGGCTCACGGCTCTAGAGTGCAGGCTCAGAGAGGAGTGGTGCATGGGCTTAGTTGTGGCGCACGGGCTTAGTTGCTTCGCGGCGTGTGAGATCCTCCCAGACAAGGGCTCGAACCCGTGTCCCCTGCATTGGCAGGTGGATTCTTAACCACTGTGCCACCAGGGAAGCCCTCAAACCAGTGTTGTTCAAGGGTCTACTGTAATTATTTTAACGTAATATAGATTGGTGATGTCCCATTTATAGACCGTTAGTAGCAAGGTGGATAAATTTCATCTTTTTGTTAGTAATATATAATTAAAGGGAAAATAAAACATAGAAAAAATTTTGTTGAAGCCATTCTTACATCTTCTTCAGAAAGCTAAGTTTACTTTTAAAATGGTAAAATTAAAATTAAATCATGTTGTAATGTGATGATCAGGTAATCAGGTATCATTCTGTTTTCCTAGCACCACAGTGAAATCCTCTGCTTTGACAGCATTTTGGTTATGCATCTACAAAAGCACTTACTAAATTGTGTTGTGGTAATTTATGTTTTGTGTCCATGTCTTAGAATATCTTTCTTGCTTTTATATCTTTAGCATCTGGCATAGTTCCTGGCACACTGGAGACCTGTTGTATATATTTAGTGAATAAATTAATGAATAAAATGAATATGATCATTTACACCAATATTATTATTATTTTAAGGTTACATACTATATAATTCCATTTGTATGACATTCTTTTTTTTTACACCAATATTATTTTAACACATTTAAATGATGCTATTTAAAAAAGCAACTCACACAACTAGCAAATCATAGTTTAAAAGATCTTTTTTTCTTTCATATCTTACAACAGAAACTCCAATAAAATAGAATAAATTCTATCAAGTTGGGGTAGGATTTATTGTTTACATGACTTTTTTTCTTTTAAATAGATGAATAAAGTGTTTAAAAATAAAAAAATAGTATATAGGCTGCCATACAAGTTAAACATTGTTCATGTTACTCTCATTTCTGCTTTTGTCTTAGGCCTACTGAACTAGATGCACTGGTATTTGGCCATCTGTACACTATTCTTACCACACAGTTGACCAATGATGAACTTTCTGAGAAGGTGAAAAACTATAGCAACCTCCTTGCTTTCTGTAGAAGAATCGAACAACACTATTTTGGTAAAGTCAGCTCATCCATCAAATTGTCTTAGAGTTATGTGTTAATTTAGTTATTATTTTTAAAAAGTTTAACTTTTGAAATATATGTTACTTGAATGGTGTAATAGATAATGGTATCAGAATTTTAAAACCAAAAATACTGCTTTTCAAAACCTCAAAACAAATTACATAATGTATCATATATGTGTACCTTATACTGCTATTTGTGTATAATTAAAATAATTTTGAATGATTTCATTTGATATGTTATACTCTATATCTTGAAATTTTTGGTTTATTTGACACATGTATGCATATCAAAATAAAGCTCAAACAACTGTGTGGCCGGTGTATATACTTTCTTTCCATCTTTCTGAAAGCTACTCTCTGAGCTTTGTACATGGAATAAACAGTGTCTTTTCTAAGGCAATAATTTGTATTCCATACTTCCAAGATTACTTTGCTAGATGTAATGCATGGTAAACCTGGTCATGGGAAGAATGTTCTTAACAGTGAGCACTTAGAAAATGCGCATGATTACAAAGTGATTAAATCCTGGGACAGATTACCATTTAAGAGCATTTTTCTTATCTAAACTTTATTGAACTTAAAAACATTTCATCAGAGCAGTTATAATTTACATTTGATAAAGGGATAAGTTTCAAGGACCTTATTTTTTTGAAACTTCTTTTTGGAGAAAATAATATTTTAATAATGCTGTTTTATAACTTTTGTGGGGAAGAGAGGATAGATTTCACAGAAGTATCAATTTATACATAGGCATAAAAGATTATATGCTGTATTTCTTTCAATTTTTCTAATATTTTATGTAAAGCCAGGGATGCTATAAGAGTCAGATGTACAAATAATTTCTTGAAAATGTCTAGAATAGTAGTACTTCTATATTTCTTTTTATGTACCAGACATTTTAACTCATTTAATCCTTACAAAAACTATGAAGGTTATTATTCCCAGTTCACAGAAGAGGAAATGGAGACCCAAAATGGGTAATACCTTGCCCAAGTTCATAGGGTTAGTAAGTGGTAGAGTTGGAATTCAAACCTAGGCGTCTGGCATCTGTTTGGCTTTTAAAGAACACTACATTTTTATTTTTATTTTTAAGATTATAGATTTATACCTTATAAGGGATATATTAGGTTCTCCTTAGCCCAAGTCCCACATAAACTTTGGGTACTCCCTTTTTTTTTTTTTTTTTTTTTTTTTTTGGGGGTACGGGGGTTCCCCTGCTTGGCCCCTCCCCTTTGGGGGCACAGGCTCCGGAATGCACAAGTGGCCGTGGCTCACGGGCCCCGCCGCTCCGCAGCATGTGGGATCTTCCCGGACCGGGGCACGAACCCCGGTCCCCTGCATCGGCAGGCGGACTCTCAACCACTGCGCCACCAGGGAAGCCCCTGGGTACTCCCTTTTGACTTTAGTACTCTTTATTATAGCTTTCCTGAACTAATTTTGTAATCTGTTTTATTATTAAAATAAATTCCAAGTTACCTGTGCTTTTGTACAATTTTTATGACAGGTTTTTTTTTTTGGTATGTATTTTTGTATGCTTGTTTTATACTGAATGATGCTCTTTTAATAATACCATAACGTTCATTTCATAGAACAAGTACCTTCTGTACTCAGTATATAAAATCTAGACTTTTTTCTTCGAGTTTTTTGGATATAAAGGTATTACAACAACATGGGCTCTGATATTTTAATCTTAATCATTACAACTAACTGTATTCTCTTAATATGAGAAACGTTGGCAGACAATGGTTGTTTATTCCAAGTTGAGATATTTACTCTTATTTAAGACTTACTGACTATGGATCACTTTGATAGAGGTCTTGTTTTTCTCTATTGTTGTGTGAATCACCATCAAAACAATGTGTTAAAAAGTAGAAACCTTGACATTCAGTTATGGTTATTTAATACCTGCTTTTATCTTTTATTTATTTATTTATTTTAAATTTATTTATTTATTTTTGGCTGCATTGGGTCTTCGTTGCAGTGCGCGGGCTTCTCACTGCGGTGGCTTCTCTTGTTGTGGAGCACGGGCTCTAGGCTCGCCGGCTAGTAGTTGCAGCACCCAGGCTCAGTACTTGTGGCACACAGGCTTAGTTGCTCCGCAGCGTGTGGGATCTTCCCGAGCCAGGGCTCGAACCCGTGTGTGGTCCATTGGCAGGCGGATTCTTAACCACTGCGCCACCAGGGAAGTCCTACTTTTATCTTTTAAATTTGGGTCCATCCAGCCAAGTCACAGTAGCTGAAAATTACCACTGAAAAGCTAGTTTGTTGACCAAAGAGTTAAAGTTTGCTGCCAAAACACTTAGGTGTGTACTGAATTTTAAAGTAAGTAGCATGATTCCTTATTTAAATTAAAATTTAAGTCATAAGTAGTGAGAAACTTTAAATCAAGATAGGTATAGTCTACCCTGTCATTTGATGACTTCTGAATGATGTACGTTGTTGGGTTTAAAATAACTACAGTAATCCAGGACCTCCCACAAATATCAAAATCTTTGGATGCTTAAGCCCCTCATATAAAATGGTACAGTATTTGCAATAACCTACACACATTCTCCCATATACTTTAAATCATCTCTAGATGACTTATAGTAACTCATACTATGTAAATGCCATGTAAATAGTTGTAAACACAATGTAAATAGTTGCTGGTGCGAGGCAAATTCAAGTTTTGCTTTTTTGGAACTTCCTGTTTTTTGTTTTTGTTTTTTTTAATATTTTAGATACGCAGTTGGTTGAATCTGCCGATGTGGAAATTGCAGATATGGAGGGCCAACTGTATCTTCTATAAAACCCTTTAGAAGCCCAACTTGTTACTTATTTTATTGATTTGAATGTTGGATGAGTAGCTATTGTATTAATTCATTTGGAACCCTAAATCCAGGAAAAGGAGAAATTATAAAATATGTCAATCTAAGAGACTAATATATTTTGATACTTTTTTGATGAATAGATAACGAGTAGTTTTCTTACTGTTGTTTATGATTGTCGTTTAGTGAGAATGGGTAAGAAGCAGTTGTACATTGAGATATTTCAAGATACTACATTCTAAAGTAAAATTTAAGATGATATAATTTTTTGCACTTATTTTACTTTCTTGTTTTAAAGTATTACAACCAGTTGCTTCTTATGAGATAATTTGTAAATTTCATTGAGTCAAAAGGAAATATTAAAAAGTTTGATTATATCTAGATTGATAGAAATATTTTCCTAATCTATTTTTAAGTTCCTAAGAATTGGGATCGGATTTCTATTTTTAATTTTTTTTTACATTTTTATCAAATTATGGTAATTGTATTTGTCATAAGACTGTAGTAGAGTCTCTGGGTTTTTCTCCTTTTTTTGGGCCACGCTAGCTTGTGAGATCTTAGTTCCCTGTCCATAGATTGAACCTGGGCCCTCAGCAGTGAAAGCACAGAGTCCTAACCACTGACCACCAGGGAATTCCCAGTCTCTGAGTATTTCTACTTAGTCTTGTTTTCTGTGAATAGAAATAATTTTATTTAATACTTTATAATTGGTATGCCTTTTGCTTGTTTTGCCATATTGCAGTAGGACTTCCAGTACAGTGTTGAACAGGAGCAGTGAGAATGGACGTCTTTGCCTTATTCATGATCTTAGGAGGAAAGTATTCAGTCTTTCACCATTAAGTATAATTGTAGGTTTTTGTAGATGCCCTTTATCAGGTTGAGAAAATTTCTATTTCTAGTTTGCTCAGAGTTTGTGTGTGTGTGTGTTTAAATCATGAATGAATGGTGTATTTTATCAGAAGCTTTTTCCATATGTGTTGAGGTGATTATATATATATTTCCCTTTAGACTATAGAAATGGTGAGTTATGTAATTTTCAAATGTTGAATCAACATTAGTTTCCTGGGATAAACCCCATATGGTCATGATGTATTACTCTTTTTATATATTGTTGGATTTGATTTCCTAGTATTTTGTTAACAATTTTTGTTTCCATATTCAAGTGGCATGTTGGTCTCTGCCTTTTTTGTAATGCTTTTTTCTGGGTTTGGTATCAGGTTAATGCTGGTCTCATTAAATGAGTTAGGAAGTATTCCTTCCTCTTCTATACTCTAGAGTTTAGATTCGGTACTATTTCTTCCTTAAATGTTTGGTAGAATTTACCAATGGTTAACTAGGCCTGAAAGTTTCTTTGTTGGAAGATTTTAAGCTTAACATTTTTATTTACTTAATAAATTTAGGACTATTCAGATCATCTGTTTCTTGAGTGAGCTTTGGCATGTGCCTTTCAAAGAATTTATTTTCTCTAAGTTGTTGAATTTATGGGCATAGAGTTGTTCTTGGTATTCCATTTTTATCCTTTCTGTAGTACCTGTAGTGATGTCCCTTCTTTTCTTCTTCATATTTGT
Organism: Physeter macrocephalus; assembly: GCF_002837175.3. Lineage (NCBI taxonomy): Eukaryota > Metazoa > Chordata > Mammalia > Artiodactyla > Physeteridae > Physeter > Physeter macrocephalus. The sequence goes on from NC_041215.1 coordinate 81,481,480, forward strand.
AATTTTTATCTTCTCGTTTTCTTGGAGAGTCTGTGCTAGGTTTATCAATTTTTATTGATCAACCCCCTCCCCAATCCAGCTTTTGGTTTCATTGATTTTTCTCTGTAGTTTTGTTATTCTCATTTTCTTCTCTACCCTTATTATTTCCTTCCTTCTTGCTTTGAGTTTAACTTGCTCTACATTTTATAGTTTTTAAATATAGAAGCATAGACTGATTCAACACTTTCCTTTCTAATATAAGCATCAATGCTATAAATTTCCCTCAAAGCACTGCTTGGATGGAATTTTGAAATGCCATGCTTTTATTTTCATTTGGTTCAAAATATTTTCTAATTCCCTTGTGATTTCTTCTTTGACCCATGGGCTATTTGTAAGTGTATTTTTTTTTTTTTTTTTTTTTTTTGTGGTACGCAGGCCTCTCACTGTTGTGGCCTCTCCCATTGTGGAGCACAGGCTCCGGACACGCAGGCTCAGCAGCCATGGCTCACAGGCCTAGCCACTCCGCGGCATGTGGGATCTTCCCGGACCGGACTGGGGCACGACCCCGTGTCCCCTGCATGTATTCTTTAGTTTGAAAATACTTGAGGATTTCCCAGATATCTATTATTGATTTCTATTTTAATTCTGTTGTATTTCTAGAACATATTTTATATTTCAGTTCATTTAAATTATTTAATATTTGCATTATGGTCCAGTGTATGATTTATCTTGGTGAATGTTCCATGTGTAATTGAAAAGAGTGTGCATTTTTCTTGTTACTGGATGGAGAATTCTATAAATGTTAAGTTCATCTAATTGGTTGGTAGTGTTGCTCAGGCCTTTTATATCCTTATTAATTTTCTGCCTACTTGTTCTACATTGCTGAGAGAGGAGTGTTGAATTGTGGCTTTTTTTTCCCTCCTTTTATTTCTATCAATTTGCTTCATGCATTTTGAAGATCTTTTGTTAGGTATATATATATTTGGGAATATTTCTTCTTGAAAAGTTGATCCCTTCATTGATATGTACTGTCCTTCTTTATTCCTGGTAATATTTCTTGCTCTGAAGTTATTTGTCTGATATTAATTTAGTTATTTCAGTTAATTTAGTTATTTGATATAGGTACTCAGGTTTTCTTTAAAGTTTGCAAGATCTGTCTATATATATCATCATTTTTCTTTTAGCCTTCTTACATACTTAAAAAAAATTTGTTTTTCTTATAAACAGCTTAGAATTGGATCTTGGATTACCTGACAATGTCTCTTTTAATTGATGTGATTAAGGTGTTTACATTTAATGTAATTATTGATGAAAATGGGTTAAAATATATTGTCATGCCAGATATTTTGTATTTGCTTTTATGTTTCTTTTAATGCTTTCTTCTTTCTTTTGGATTGATTGAGGTGTTTTTTAAAATGAGGCCATTTTATCCCCACTATTGGCTTATTATTTATACCTTAATTTTTTTTTTGTAGTGATTACCCATGGTTTACAATATATATCTTTAATCAGAGCCTGTGTTCAAATAGTATATACTGCTTTACTCCCAGTCTGTGGCTTGTCTTTTCGTTTTCTCAGTGGTGTCTTTGGGAGAGCAGAAATTTTTAATTTTGATGAAGTCAGTTTATCAAGTCTTTCTGGATTATGCTTTTGTTGTTATATGTAAGAAATCTTTGCCTAATCCAAAGTCCTAAAGATTTTCTTCCATGTTTTCTCTTAGAAGTTAAATTGTTTTAGCTCTTATATCATTTAAATCTATGATCCATATTGAGTTAATTTTAATGGGGTGAGGTAAGAGTCTTAAGTGTTTTCTGGAGTTTTTTTGCATGTGGATATACAACTGATTTGTTGATGTATTTGTTTCATGTGAGAAATAGGGAAGAAGGATCCAGGTGGGGGTTTTGTTCCTTTCCTGTAATTGCTGCTATTCTCCTCTCCAGGGAACCACACGGGACACTTTCTCAGATTCCCACCATGTCTCCCGTTTGGGTGTGTTTTTTTTTTTTTTGGTGAACTTCCTGTGAGTTCCTTCGAGAAGATCCTGTGAGTAAATGTGAATTCCTCTTTTCATTTGTGGCCTCCAGGGTTTTGATAGGCTTTTGTTAGCTCACACTCAGCCTTTAGCCATTAGTTTAAAATATTAGCTAAGTTCTTACTGTTGTCCAGTAGTGTCTGTTTCAGGTAAACAAGTGCTTGTGTCCCTTTTCTCCTTAGATTTTGGGTTAGTTGGCCCTGCAACCTCAGCTCTCTGCTGGGTTCAAGAACCAAGGTGAATTTGCAGATTATATGGTGTTTGTCATTACTGTAAGGGAGGGAGCAATGCTCTTTTTAGTGTTCTACATTCTAAAATGGGAAATCTGAGTTGCTTTTAATTTTTTGAATTTTATTTATTTTTTATATAGCAGGTTCTTATTAGTTATCTATTTTATACATATTAGTGTGTATATGTCAATCCCAATCTCCCAATTCATCCCACCACCCCTCCCCCTGCTTTCCCCGCTTGCTGTCCTTACGTTTGTTCTCTACATCTGTGTATCTATTTCTGCTTTGCAAATGGGTTCATCTGTACCATTTTTCTAGATTCCACATATATGCGTTAATATAGATATACGATATTTGTTTTTCTCTTTCTGACTTCACTCTATGAGTCTCTAGGTCCATCCACGTCTCTACAAATGACCCAGTTTTGTTCTTATTTATGGCTGAGTAATATTCCATTGTATATATGTGCCACATCTTCTTTATTTTTTTTTTTTTTTTTTTTTTTTTGTGGTACGCAGGCCTCTCACTGTTGTGGCCTCTCCCATTGTGGAGCACAGGCTCCGGACACGCAGGCTCAGCAGCCATGGCTCACAGGCCTAGCCACTCCGCGGCATGTGGGATCTTCCCCGACCGGACTGGGGCACGACCCCGTGTCCCCTGCATGTATTCTTTAGTTTGAAAATACTTGAGGATTTCCCAGATATCTATTATTGATTTCTATTTTAATTCTGTTGTATTTCTAGAACATATTTTATATTTCAGTTCATTTAAATTTGTTAATATTTGCATTATGGTCCAGTGTATGATTTATCTTGGTGAATGTTCCATGTGTAATTGAAAAGAGTGTGCATTTTTCTTGTTACTGGATGGAGAATTCTATAAATGTTAAGTTCATCTAATTGGTTGGTAGTGTTGCTCAGGCCTTTTATATCCTTATTAATTTTCTGCCTACTTGTTCTACATTGCTGAGAGAGGAGTGTTGAATTGTGGCTTTTTTTTCCCTCCTTTTATTTCTATCAATTTGCTTCATGCATTTTGAAGATCTTTTGTTAGGTATATATATATTTGGGAATATTTCTTCTTGAAAAGTTGATCCCTTCATTGATATGTACTGTCCTTCTTTATTCCTGGTAATATTTCTTGCTCTGAAGTTATTTGTCTGATATTAATTTAGTTATTTCAGTTAATTTAGTTATTTGATATAGGTACTCAGGTTTTCTTTAAAGTTTGCAAGATCTGTCTATATATATCATCATTTTTCTTTTAGCCTTCTTACATACTTAAAAAAAATTTGTTTTTCTTATAAACAGCTTAGAATTGGATCTTGGATTACCTGACAATGTCTCTTTTAATTGATGTGATTAAGGTGTTTACATTTAATGTAATTATTGATGAAAATGGGTTAAAATATATTGTCATGCCAGATATTTTGTATTTGCTTTTATGTTTCTTTTAATGCTTTCTTCTTTCTTTTGGATTGATTGAGGTGTTTTTTAAAATGAGGCCATTTTATCCCCACTATTGGCTTATTATTTATACCTTAATTTTTTTTTTGTAGTGATTACCCATGGTTTACAATATATATCTTTAATCAGAGCCTGTGTTCAAATAGTATATACTGCTTTACTCCCAGTCTGTGGCTTGTCTTTTCGTTTTCTCAGTGGTGTCTTTGGGAGAGCAGAAATTTTTAATTTTGATGAAGTCAGTTTATCAAGTCTTTCTGGATTATGCTTTTGTTGTTATATGTAAGAAATCTTTGCCTAATCCAAAGTCCTAAAGATTTTCTTCCATGTTTTCTCTTAGAAGTTAAATTGTTTTAGCTCTTATATCATTTAAATCTATGATCCATATTGAGTTAATTTTAATGGGGTGAGGTAAGAGTCTTAAGTGTTTTCTGGAGTTTTTTTGCATGTGGATATACAACTGATTTGTTGATGTATTTGTTTCATGTGAGAAATAGGGAAGAAGGATCCAGGTGGGGGTTTTGTTCCTTTCCTGTAATTGCTGCTATTCTCCTCTCCAGGGAACCACACGGGACACTTTCTCAGATTCCCACCATGTCTCCCGTTTGGGTGTGTTTTTTTTTTTTTTGGTGAACTTCCTGTGAGTTCCTTCGAGAAGATCCTGTGAGTAAATGTGAATTCCTCTTTTCATTTGTGGCCTCCAGGGTTTTGATAGGCTTTTGTTAGCTCACACTCAGCCTTTAGCCATTAGTTTAAAATATTAGCTAAGTTCTTACTGTTGTCCAGTAGTGTCTGTTTCAGGTAAACAAGTGCTTGTGTCCCTTTTCTCCTTAGATTTTGGGTTAGTTGGCCCTGCAACCTCAGCTCTCTGCTGGGTTCAAGAACCAAGGTGAATTTGCAGATTATATGGTGTTTGTCATTACTGTAAGGGAGGGAGCAATGCTCTTTTTAGTGTTCTACATTCTAAAATGGGAAATCTGAGTTGCTTTTAATTTTTTGAATTTTATTTATTTTTTATATAGCAGGTTCTTATTAGTTATCTATTTTATACATATTAGTGTGTATATGTCAATCCCAATCTCCCAATTCATCCCACCACCCCTCCCCCTGCTTTCCCCGCTTGCTGTCCTTACGTTTGTTCTCTACATCTGTGTATCTATTTCTGCTTTGCAAATGGGTTCATCTGTACCATTTTTCTAGATTCCACATATATGCGTTAATATAGATATACGATATTTGTTTTTCTCTTTCTGACTTCACTCTATGAGTCTCTAGGTCCATCCACGTCTCTACAAATGACCCAGTTTTGTTCTTATTTATGGCTGAGTAATATTCCATTGTATATATGTGCCACATCTTCTTTATCCAGTCGTCTGTTGATGGGCATTTAGGTTGCTTCCATGTCCTGGCTGTTGTAAATAGTGCTGCAATGAACATTGGGGTGCATGTGTCTTTTTGAGTTATGGTTTTCTCTGGGTATATACCCAGTAGTGGGATTGCTGGGTCATATGGTAATTCTATTTTTAGTTTTTTAAGGAACCTCCATACTGTTCTCCATAGTGGCTGTATCAATTTACATTCCCACCAACCAGTGCAAGAGGGTTCCCTTTTCTCTACACCCTCTCCAGCATTTTTTGTTTGTAGATTTTTGGATGATGCCCATTCTAACCAGTGTGAGGTGATACCTCATTGTAGTTTTGATTTGCATTTCTCTAATAATTAGTGACGTTGAGCAGCTTTTCATGTGCCTCTTGACCATCTGTATCTCTTCTTTGGATAGATGTCTATTTAGGTCTTCTGCCCATTTTTTGATTGGGTTGTTTGTTTTTTTTAATATTGAGCTGCATGAGCCGTTTATATATTTTGGAGATTAATCCTTTGTCCATTGATTTGTTTGCAAATGTTTTCTCCCATTCTGAGCGTTGTCTTTTCATCTTGGTTATAGTTTCCTTGCTGTGCAAAAGCTTTTAAGTTTCGTTAGGTCCCATTTGTTTATTTTTGTTTTTATTTCCATTACTCTAGGAGGTGGGTCAAAACAGATCTTGCTGTGATTTATGTCAAAGAGTGTTCTTCCTATGTTTTCCTCTAAGAGTTTTATGGTGTCCGGTCTTACATTTCGGTCTTTATAATCCATTTTGAGTTTATTTTTGTGTATGGTGTTAGGGAGTGTTCTAATTTCATTCTTTTATATGTAGCTGTCCAGTTTTCCCAGT
>NC_041215.1:81487439-81488009 GCF_002837175.3 Physeter macrocephalus
GCTTTCAGGGTCTTTTGTGTCTCCATACAAATTTTAAGATTTTTTTGTTCTAGTTCTGTAAAAAATGCCATTGGTAATTTGATAGGGTTTGTACTGAATCTGTAGATTGCTTTGGGTAGTATGGTCATTTTCAGAATATTGATTCTTCCAATCCATGAACATGGTATATCTCTCCATCTGTTCGCATCATGTTTGATTTCGTTCATCAGTGTCTTATAATTTTCTGAGTATAGGTCTTTTACCTCCTTAGGTAGGTCTATTCCTAGGTATTTTATTCTTTTTGTTGCAATGGTGAATGGGATTGTTTCCTTAATTTCTCTTTTTGATCTTTTGTTGTTAGTGTATAGGAATGCAAGAGATTCCTGTGCATTAATTTTGTATCCTGCAACTTTACCAAATTCATTGATTAGCTCTAGTAGTTTTCTGGTGAAATCTTTAGGATTATCTATGTATGGTATCATGTCATCTGCACAAGTGACAGTTTTACTTCTTCTTTTCCAGTTTGTATTCCTTTTATTTCTGTTTCTTCTCTGATTGCCATGGCTAGGACTTCCAAAACTATGTTGAATA
>NC_041215.1:81488529-81531922 GCF_002837175.3 Physeter macrocephalus
TTTCTTCCTGGTTCAGTCTTGGAAGGTTATACCTTTCTAAGAATTTGTCCGTTTCTTCCAGGTTGTCCATTTTACTGGCATAGAGTTGCTTGTAGTAGTCTCTTAGGATGCTTTGTATTTCTGCGGTGTCCACTGTTACTCCTCGTTTTTCTTTTCTAATTTTATTCATTTGAGTCCTCTCCCTCTTTTTCTTAATAAGTCTGGCTAAAGGTTTATCAGTTTTGTTTATCTTCTCAAAGAACTAGCTTTTAGTTTTATTGATCTTTGCTATTGTTTTCTTTGTTTTTATTTCATTTATTTCTGCTCTGATCTTTATGATTTCTTTCCTTGTACTAACTTTGGGTTTTGTTTGTTCTTCTTTCTCTAGTACCTTTAGGTGTAAGGTTAGATTGTTTCTTTGAGATTTTTCTTGTTTCTTGAGGTAGGATTGTATTGCTATAAACTTTCCTCATAGAGCTGCTTTTGCTGCATCCCATAGGTTTTGGATTGTCATGTTTCGTTGTCATTTGTCTCTAGGTATTTTTTTATTTCCTCTTTGATTTCTTTAGTGATCTCTTGGTTGTTTAGTAACGTATAGTTTAGCCTTCACGTGTTTGTGTTTTTTACGTTTTTTTCCCTGTAACTGATTTCTAATCTCATAGCATTGTGGTAGGAAGAGATGCTTGATACGTTCAGTTTTCTTAAATTTATTGAGGCTTGATTTGTGACCCAAGATGTGATCTATCCCGGAGAATGTTCTGTGTGCCCTTGAGAAGAAAGTGTAATCTGTGTTTTTGGATGCAGTGTCCTGTAAATATCAATTAAATCTATCTGGTCTATTGTGTCATTTAAAGCATGTGTTTCCTTATTAATTTTCTGTCTGGATGATCTGTCCTTTGGTGTAAGTGAGGTGTTAAAGTCCCCCACTATTATTGTGGTACTGTATGGATTGAGGTACCCCTATGTTGGGTGCATATATATTTATAATTGTTATATCTTTTTCTTGGATTGATCGCTTGATCATTATGTAGTGTCCTTCCTTGTCTCTTGTAACATTATTTTAAAGTCTATTTTATCTGTTTATGAGTATTGCTACTCCAGCTTTCTTTTGATTTCCATTTGCATTGAATATCTTTCTCCATCCCCTCAGTTTCGGTCTGTATGTGTCTCTAGGTCTGAAGTGGGTCTCTTGTTAACAGCATATATATGGGTCTTGTTTTTGTATCCATTCAGCAAGCCTGTGTCTTTTGGTTGGAGCATGTAATCCATTCCATATAAGGTACTTATCGATATGTATATTCCTGTTACCATTTTCTTAATTGTTTTGTGTTTGTTTTTGTAGGTCCTTTTCTTCTCTTGTGTTTCCCACTTAGAGAAGTTCCTTTAGCATTTGTTTTAGAGCTGGTTTGGTGGTGTTGAATTCTCTTAGCTTTTGCTTGTCTATAAAGCTTTTGATTTCTCTGTTGAATCTAAATGAGATCCTTGCTGGGTAGAGTAATCTTGGTTTTAGGTTCTTCCCTTTCATCACTTTAAATATATTGTGCCACTCCCTTCTGGCTTGTAGAGTTTCTGCTAAGAAATCAGCTGTTAACCTTATGGGAGTTCCCTTGTATGTTATTTGTCATTTTCCCTTATTGCTTTTTTTTGTGTGTGTGTGGTATGCGGGCCTCCCTCTGCCGTGGCCTCTCCCGTTGCGGAGCACAGGCTCTGGATGCGCAGGCCCAGCGGCCACGGCTCACGGGCCCAGCCGCTCCGCGGCACGTGGGATCCTCCCAGACCGGGGCGCGAACCCGGTTCCCCTGCATCGGCAGGCGGACACGCAACCACTGCGCCACCAGGGAAGCCCTCCCTTATTGCTTTTAATAATTTTTCTTTGTCTTTAATTTTTGTCATTTTGATTACTGTGTGTCTCAGCATGTTTCTCCTTGGGTTTATCCTGCCTGGGACTCTGTAATTCCTGGACTTGGTGGCTATTTCCTTCCCCAAGTTAGGGAAGTTTTCCACTATAATCTGTTCATATATTTTCTCAGGTCCTTTCTCTCTCTTCTCCTTCTGGTACCCTTATAATGCGAATGTTGGTGCTTTTAACGTTATCCCAGAGGTCTCTTAGTCTGTCTTCATTTATTTTCATTCTTTTTTCTTTATTCTGTTCTGTGGCAGTGAATTCCACCATTCTGTCTTTCAGATCACTTATCCATTCTTCTGCCTCAGTTATTCTGCTATTGGTTCCTTCTAGTGTATTTTTCATTTCAGTTATTGTATTGTTCATCTCTGTTTGTTTGTTCTTTAATTCTTCTAGATATTTGTTCTTTAATTCTTCTAGGTCTTTGTTAAACATTTCTTGCATCTTCTCAATCTTTGCCTCCATTATTTTTTCCGAGGTCTTGGATCATCTCGCTTGTCATTATTCTGAATTGTTTTTCTGGAAGATTGCCTAGCTCCGCTTCATTTAGTTGTTTTTCTGGGGTTTTTTTCCTTCATCTGGTACATAGTCCTCTGCCTTTTCATTTTGTCTTTCTGTGAATGTGGTTTTTGTTCCACAGGCTGCAGGATTGTAGTTCTTCTTACTTCTGCTGTCTGCCCTCTGGTGGATGAGGCTATCTAAGATGCTCTGCATGCTTCCTGATGGAAGGGACTGGTGGTGGGTAGAGCTGGGTGTTGCGCTGGTGGGCAGAGCCCAGTAAAACTTTAATCAGCTTGTCTGATGAGGGGTGGAGCTGAGTTCCCTCCCTGTTGGTTGTTTAGCCTGAGGCTACCCAGCACTGGAGCCTCCAGGCCTTTTGGTGGGGCTAATGGCTGACTCTGGGAGCGCTTACACCAAGGAGTACTTCCCAGAATTTCTGCTGCCAGTATCCTTGTCCCCATGGTGAGCAGAGCCATCCCCCGCCTCTGCAGGAGACCCTCCAACCCTAGCAGGTAGGTCTGGTTCAGTCTCCTATGGCATCATTGCTCCTTCCCCCTGGGTCCTGTTGTACACACTTACCTTGTGTGTGCCCTCCAAGAGTGGAGTCTCTGTTTACCCCAGACCTGTCAAAGTCTTGCAGTCAAATCCCATTAGCCTTCAAAATCTGATTCTCTTGGAATTCCTCCTCCTATCGCTGGACCCCCAGGTTGGGAAGCCTGACGTGGGGCTCAGAACCTTTACTCCAGTGGGTGGACTTCTGTGGTATAAGTGTTCTCCAGTTTGTGAGTCACCCACCCAGCGGTTATGGGATTTGATTTTATTGTGATTGCGCCCCTCCTACTGTCTCATTGCGGCTTCTCCTTTGTCTTTGGATATGAGGTATTTTTTTTGGTGAGTTTCAGTGTCTTCCTGTCGATGATTGTTCAGCAGTTAGTTGTGATTCCAGTGCTCTCACAAGAGGGAGTGAGCACACGTCCTTCTACTCCGCCATCTGCTTTTTATATTTGAGGCAAGAAATGCTCATTAAGAATTTTAAGTGCTGACTATTTAAAGCATTTTTATTATGGAAAATTTCAAACTTACAAAAAGAAGAGAAAATAAAAAGAACACCCATGTACCTATGAACCACTACCTCACTTCAACAGTTACCAAGTCAAGGTGGTCTGGACCCCCATTCTTTTTTATATGCTTTATTTATAATATATGTTGCCCCAAAGTTCATGTAAGTCTGCTTTTGAAGATATAATATATAAACATGTTCTTAAAAATATTTTGTTATTATGTAGATCATATCAACACCTAGGTTAAAAAATAGAACATTACTGGTATCTTAAAACCTCTATTTGACACTATTTTCATCTAATCTCAACTCCTTGCTCTACTGCTGGAGGTTCCCGCTATCCTGAATTTTGTGTTAATCATTCCCATGATTTAATTTTTTACTTTTGATATTTCTATAAATGGAATCATACTATATGCATTCTGCTGTGTTTTTCTTCTTTCACACAATATTGCCTTTAAAAATTTCATTCATTTTGTTGCACCTAGCAGTGGTTAATTACATAGTATTCTTTTATATGCAAATACAACACTTTATTTCTCTGTTCCGTTCTCAGTGGGCATTTTGGCTGTTTACAGAATTTTGCTGTTATAAAAAAATGCTGCATATGAACAATTCTGTACATATGTTCTGATATAAATGTGTAAGAATTTTTCCAAGGTATATACTTAGGAGTGTAATTGCTGGGTTGTCAGGTATGTGTCTTTCACTAGGTAATTCCAAATTGTTTTCCTAAATGTTTGTGCCAGTTTACACACTTACACTTATCTACCACTTTGCAGACATTTGGAATTATTGGACAATTTTTTTTTCCATTTGGGCTTTAGTTAGTATTTTCCAGATTACCAGTGAGCTGAGTACATATTTATATTTATTGGCCATTTTCTTCTTCCATTTTTTTTTTTTTTTTTTTTTGAAATGACTCTTCCTAGTGGCTTTGCCTATTTTTCTGTTGGGTTGTTTGCCTATTCTTATGATTTATGGGAGTCCTATTTGTATTATAGATATTAATGCCTACTTGGTTATAAGGGTTAAAAATGTCTCCTAGCTTGTTGTTTGTCTTTTCACTCCCTTTATGGTGTATTCTAATGTACAGAAGTTCTCAATTTTTATATAGTCAGTGATGATCAATCTTTTCCTTCATGATTTGAGATTTTTGTGCCTAGTTTATACAAGACATCCTTCCCAATCCTTACATATAAGTCAGGCTTCAGTCTTACAGTCCTCTCATTCATGGGACTCCAAAATAAGGCCTTACTTTTTTTTCCATGGGAAGTGACTCCTAAAGCCTTGTGGCTAGTTTACTTTCTGTATTTTAATCAGTCCAGTGGACACAGTCTTGTGAACCAGTATGGTTATGGTAGATCTCAGTGTCATAGAGCAGGTAACTGGAAACTATACCCATTGTATGATGTTAAGCAAAATATTTCCATGTATTTATTTTAGTGTTCCCCTTGTAAGTTCTTGCCTACTTTACCTACTGAGTGGAGACCTTAAATGATATATTAAAGGTAATACCACAAAGAACACTTTATGAAATTCCTAAGCACACTCAGTTTACTTTTTGTTGAAATTTGTGAAGAAAGACAATGGGAGACTGACAGCAGATATGTTGAGAAAGGTATGATTTTCAACTGCATAGCACTCCTATATAAAACTTAAGGAAAAGAAAAAAAAGTCAAGTTCTTCAAGAACTGGTTAGCTTGAAGAATTGTTCTACAAAAAACTAACTAAACCCTGCCTACCTGGCTTCTGTGTTCTATACAGTTTTTTGGAGATAATTTATGATGACCCTATTGTATTGGTCTATTCCATGTATGGCTGTCCTGCTTTGCATCAAAATCAAGTTCTCTTAATTACTATAGTTTATATCAAATTTTGATATGTGATAACGCAAATCCCCCATTTTATTCTTTATCTTCATAAATTGAAGTTGGACCTTTGCCCTTCAATGTCAGTTTTAGGATCAACTTTTAAAATTCCATCAAAAACAAGAAGAATTTTGATTGGGTTTACATTGAATCTCTGGATCATTTTGGGAAGAATCACTACATTTACAAAATTGAGTCTTTATATTCATGAATGTATCATGCTTCCACATATCTCTTTAATGTCCTTCAATAAAGTTTTTCTCCATAGAGGTTTTGAACATCTTTTGTTGATTTTGTTTCTATTTTTTCACTCTATTTTTAGCCATTATAAATAACAACTAAAAATTTAAGTTGTTGATATAAAAAATGTTCGTGACTTTTGTATGAAATCTATCCAGTAATCTTGTTGAATGTTTTTATTCTAATGATATTTCTAAGGATCCTTTTTGGTTTCCTATAGATAAAATAATATAATGCCTAGATAATGGCAGTTTTGTTTCTTTTAAACTTTCTTTTACTTGTCATACTGTGGTAACTAGCACCTCTATGTTAATGTTAAATAAAAATGGAAGATCCTTTTCTTGTTGATTAATTAGATGGGAATTGACAGTTTAAAAATATTTAGTTTCTGCTCTTAAAACATGGTAAATATCTCCATTCATTTAGATTTTCTTTTGAGTACTTCTTGAAAGTTTTATGTTGTGCTGCATATAAACTGATTTTTTCCCCCTTGTTACAAGTTGTATTTTCCTGTTTCTTTGCATACCTGGTAACTTTTGATGTCAGATATTGTTAATTTTGTCTTTTGGGGGGCTGGATATTTTTGTATTCCTATGAATATTCTTGAGCTTTGTTCTGGGATGCAGTTTTCTGTTGAATTTGGGTGTCTTTCTCTCATGGAATTGGTTTTCTTTATATGTTTGCCAATTCTTCATTGTCTGCTTGTCTTTCTTTGTTTTTGAGAATTGCTACACATTTCTTTGTGGGTGCTAGTTATATTACCTTGTCTGGTTCTTCTCATTTTCCATGATGTGCTTCTAAATAGAGTTTGGTGGCAGTTTGTGAGTGTGTTGTTCCTCATTCTTGGAATTAGTTGTTACTTGTGTGCTTTTTTTTTTTGTCTCTCTAATCTCAGATCTATGCTCACTACATCGTTCTGAGAGCAAATACTGTATTGCTGTTGAGCACCTCTTTCTTAGCCAAAGCTGGAGATGGAGGAGAGCCCCATTAGCCAAGCTGCTCTGAATTAATTTTCCTAATTAATCACTTGAATACCTAAAATCCCTTCCTGCAATTTGTATAAGGTGGTACCTACCAGCAGAGTTTCCTTGGACTGTTGACATTTTTTGTGATAACCTTCAGCTTCTACTTGGAGCTTTGGTTTCCTCCAAACTTATTTCTGTGTAAATCTTATGCCATCTGCATTATTATTATTATTATTATTTTTGTGTGTGTGTGTGTGGTACGCGGGCCTCTCACTGTCGTGGCCTCTCCCGTTGCGGAGCACAGGCTCCGGATGCGCAGGCTCAGCGGCCACGGCTCACGGGCCTAGCCGCTCCGCGGCATGTGGGATCTTCCCGGACCAGGGCACGAACCCGTGTCCCCTGCATCGGCAGGTGGATACTCAACCACTGTGCCACCAGGGAAGCCCATCTGCATTATTTTTTAAAGCAGAATTTCTTCAGAATTTCTGCCCCTCTGGTAGCCCTTTTTGTTTGTTTGTTTTTCACTGTTGCTATAGATATATTCTTTTAAAATACTTATCTTTTCTGACAGTTTATGGGCTATAGGGTAGAATATTGTGGACACATGTTCAGTGGTTACATGTTTCATTATATGAAGGTGTACCATAAGTAGTTTATCACCCTCATTAATAAGAGATTTAGGTGGTTTACAGTGTACATAAGTTATATTGTAATAAACATTCTTGAACATATATCTTAAAATATGTAAATATTTCTGAAGGGTAAATTTTTAATGGAAATTTTTTGTGAAAGCATATGTTTCTTGCTTTTGATAAATTTTAAGAGTATACGTTGTTGGGGCTTCCCTGGTGGCGCAGCGGTTGCGCGTCCGCCTGCCGATGCAGGGGAACTGGGTTCGTGCCCCGTTCTGGGAGGATCCCACATGCCGTGGAGCGGCTGGGCCCGTGAGCCATGGCCGCTGAGCCTGCGCGTCCGGAGCCTGTCCTCCGCAACGGGAGAGGCCACAGCAGAGGGAGGACCGCATACCACAAAAAAAATTAAAAAATAAAATAAAAAATAAAGAGTATACGTTGTTAAATTATCCTTCTAAAAAAGTGTATTTACCTTTGTTCAAACCCAAAGAATGTATAATACCAAGAATGAACTGCAAACAGTGGACTTTGAGTGACTATGATGTGTCATTGTGGGTTCATCAGTGGTAACAATTGTACTACTCTGGTGAGGGATGTTGATAGTGGTGGAGAAGCTCTGCATACTTCGGGGCAGGGAATATATGGAAAATCTCTGTACTTTCCCTTCAATTTTGCTGTGAACCTAAAATTGCTCTAAAAAATAAAGTCTTAATTTTTAAAAGTGTATTTATTTAGTAAAGACTTATAGTAGTTGCAGATGTGAGTCATTATTCTAAGCTCTTTACAGATATTAAATAATGTGTTCTTCACAACAACCCTATGATGTAATATTATCCCCATTTTAGAGATGAGAAAACTAAGGGGGCACAGAGAGATTAAGAAATGTGTTCACTGTCATATAGCTAAATTATATCAGTTCACATCACACAAAACTGTGTTTCACCATGAAACATTTAAATATTTGCCAATCTAAGTGAAAAGTAGTATTTCATTACTCTTTGATTTTGTATTTCTATATGTGAGATTAAACATATTTTTATATCTTTATTAGTTATTTGTAATGTCTGATTTTGTTCGTTGTCAATTAGATTGTTTCTTTTCCTTATTGATTTACATGTGATTTTGTATCATGCATAAATTAACCCATTGTTTTCATAGGTATTGTGGATCTTTGTCCTCAGCTTGCCATTTGCTTTTGACTTCATTTTTTCCAGAAGTAAGTTAAATTTTTAAAAATGTGTTGTCATATATTCTTTTTTATTATGGCTTTCTGATTTGTATGCTTATTTTGGTCTAACTGGAAGTTATCTTGAGGCAAGAATTGAGAGAGTTAAGGATTTGGCTTTATTATTTGTATGTTCATTTATTTACCTATTCATACAAATGGCTAGCCAGTTGTTCCAACAAAATTGTATGAATTCGCTGATTAGAAATACCATACTTATCATACTAAATTCCAATTTGAAATTTTATCCAGAAATGTTACAGTAACTTTTGTTATTATGGTAAATTATAGTATTTCTTGTTACATGGATTTTCAGTTTTCAAATCATTAAAATGCAGTAAGATGTAATTAATAGTGAAATAGCATCAGGCATAACTTAATTACTCAGAATGAAGCAGAAGGTATTCTAGGATATTATAATGCTTCAGGTTATTTTTATGAAAATCAGTTATAATTAGAATGAAGAATTTTAGTGCCAATTGATTACATCTATTGCTAGAATGCTAGATACATCTGTATATATCATAATTAATCTTTATAAAGTTCTAAAGCATAGCTTATTTGATTTGCTCACATTCTATTTAAACACTAAAGGTATAAAGTATTCATTTTATCCTCACCTGCCTACTTGATGAGATTGTATTAGAGGAAAAAATATTGATTCTAATTTGAAAAACAATGTTTCTCCCTCCTGATTCCTAACTTCCTCCATTAGTGAGAGATAGTAAAAGGCTGTACCTTAAAAAACAATCATACCCTTTGTATTTACTAAGGATTTTGAAAACTTTACCAAATTACAAATATTACCTAATATCTTAGGTGATGGTTTGTTAATTTATACAGAGTATTAGATCAATGTCCTAAGTTTGGTGTGTTAGATATTATTCAGTATGTTTGTGGGTTTCACACCCAAATATTTAATATGTGAACTTTCAGTGATTATTGAGTTGAAACTGGGGAGAGGAGAGCATACTTAAATCTTTCTGCACCCACATAATGTGTATTTTGTTAATGTTGAACATGTAATTATTTCATTTTGGTTTTATCATACATTCAAAAGAAATACCATTTATAGGCACAAAGTTGTTTCTGGGGGAATAAGCTCCTTATTGTTTTTCATTGCCTAGGTTTTAAAACTAAACAAAAGTTATTTTTAAAATAATGTATAAAAGACTATAATATAGCTTAGACCAGAAAAATGACTAATTTTATGGCATTTTAATCAGAAATGTTGGCTTACCGAGTTTAATACAATGTACTTTCATCAGTGTAATGTTTCACTCCTATAAAACCAGAGAGCATTAAAAATAAAACAGTAAGGATATTGCTATTTTTAGCTTTTTATTGTAAATATTTAGTTTGAATTGCCAGTTCTCTTTACTTTTTTCTGTTGGAATGAGCAAGGTATGTACTTAAGGAAATCATTGAGGATTTGTATCACAAACGGAAACTGAAAGACAAGAAGAAAGTGCATGAGGAAAAACATACGAGAATTTCATTATTGACCATACATGGAGTTTCAAAATGAAAAGACAAAGCTAATTAATTAAAATCAATTGAATTTTTAAAATGTCTAGGCTTTTAAATGGGAAAGATCTTTCTCCAACTAGCTAGTTGTTATTATGATAGTTGATTATTTATTTACTTATTTATGTATTTGGCTGCATTGGGCCTTCATTGCTGCGTGTGGGCTTTCTCTAGTTGCGGCAAGCAGGGGCTACTCTTCGTTGTGGTGAGCGGGCTTCTCATTGCGGTGGCTTCTCTTGTTGAGGAGCATGGGCTCTAGGCGTGCGGGCTTCAGTAGTTGTGGTGCGCAAGCTCTAGGGCACGCAGGCTTCAGTAGTTGTGGCATGCAGGCTTCAGTAGTTGTGGCTCGAGGGCTCTAGAGCACAGGCTCAGTAGCTGTGGTGCACGGGCTTACTTGCTCTGCAGCATGTGGGATCTTCCCAGACCGGGGATCGAATCCCTGTCCCCTGCATTAGCAGGCAGATTCTTAACCACTGTGCCACCAGGGAAGTCCCTGATTTTTTATTTTTTCCTGATTTTTTAAATAGACTGGAAAGTTAGTAAACAGTCTATGATCTGTTCCTGCATATAAGGCTATAATTGTGTAAACAAGAATTTAACACATTATTCATATGGGATAGATCTACTGTATCATTTATTGGCAGTCATTTGACTATGTGATGTTAAAAGTTTTTTCCAACTAAAAGCAGTATCAGATTAGGCATCCATTATCTGTTCCCTTGGAGAATTTAGAAGTGCTGAATTTCTCATGAGCACAAGAAGCATTATTCTGGCAAGTTCTTGAATACCCATGTAGTCTTTGTCCCTTGGTATCAATCATATTCTTTATCACTAGATTAATACTCTTGAGAGTTAAGTTCTAATCAAATTTCATTTTTATATCCCCCAAAGTGCTTATATTCATTCATTCAGTAAACACCTTTAATTTGCCAGGGACTGTGCAAGGTTAAGTAGTCAGGATGAAGTTCTGCTATTTTCCTGTCCCGATTTCCAGAAACTTACTAACTTGTTGAGCATATGGCAGGTGCTCAACAAATAGTTACCGAGTAAATTTAGGTCATGGATAATCCCCTAATATTTGGAAATTAAACAAAATACTTCAAAACAACCCATGGTCAAGGAAGAAATCACAAAGGATATTAGAAAATGTTTTGAATTTAGGAATAATGAAAATATATCCAAGCTCATGTGATTTAATTTAAGAGTGCCTAGAGGGAAAATTATAGCTGTACATGCTTATATTAGAAAAAGAAAAAGGGCTTCCCTGGTGGCACGGTGGTTGAGAGTCCGCCTGCCAATGCAGGGGACACGGGTTCGTGCCCTGGTCCGGGAGGACCCCACATGCTGCAGAGCAGCTGGGCCCGTGAGCCATGGCCACTGAGCCTGCGCATCCGGAGCCTGTGCTCTGCAACGGGAGAGGCCACAACTGTGAGAGGCCCGCGTACCGCAAAAAAAAAAAAAAAAAAAAAAAAGAAAGGAAAAGAGTTTATAATCAATTATCTCAGCTTCCATCTCTAGAATCCAGAAAAAGAAAAGCAATTAACTGTGAGAGGCCCGCGTACCGCAAAAAAAAAAAAAAAAAAAAAAAGGGAAAGGAAAAGAGTTTATAATCAATTATCTCAGCTTCCATCTCTAGAATCCAGAAAAAGAAGAGCAATTAACCCCTAATAAGTACTATGAAGGAAATAACAAAGAATGAAAATCAATAAAATAGGAAATGAACAAACAATAGAGAAAATAAACCTAAAATGACATAGAAAACAGAGACAAAATAGAGAAAATCAATAAAACCCTAGATAATTCAAAGGGGAGAATAGATAAGTTTTTAGATAAATGATTCTGGAACAACTCAATATCATATGAAAAAAAACCCCAATATTACTTCAAGCATACATAAGAATTAACTCAAAATGTATTATAGATCTAAATGTAAAAGTTAAATCTCTAAAACTTCTAGAAGAAAACACTGGGAAAAAATCTTTGTGTCCTTGGGTAGGCAAAGGTTTTATAGATAGGACACAGAAAGCACTTACAAAAAAAAATATTGAAAAATTGGACTTCATTTAGAACTCTGCTGTTCCAAAGGCACTTTATAAAATGAAAAGGCTGGCTGGGCTTCCCTGGTGGCGCAGTGGTTAAGAATCTGCCTGCCAACGCAGGGGACACGGGTTTGAGCCCTGGTCTGGGAAGATCCCACATGCTGCAGAGCAACTAAAGAGAAAATAAACCTAAAATGACATAGAAAACAGAGACAAAATAGAGAAAATCAATAAAACCCTAGATAATTCAAAGGGGAGAATAGATAAGTTTTTAGATAAATGATTCTGGAACAACTCAATATCATATGAAAAAAAACCCCAATATTACTTCAAGCATACATAAGAATTAACTCAAAATGTATTATAGATCTAAATGTAAAAGTTAAATCTCTAAAACTTCTAGAAGAAAACACTGGGAAAAAATCTTTGTGTCCTTGGGTAGGCAAAGGTTTTATAGATAGGACACAGAAAGCACTTACAAAAAAAAATATTGAAAAATTGGACTTCATTTAGAACTCTGCTGTTCCAAAGACACTTTATAAAATGAAAAGCCGCAACTGGAGAAAGCCCTCGCACAGAAACGAAGACCCAACACAGCCAAAAATAAATAAATAAATTTATAAAATGAAAAGGCTTGCCACAGATGGAGAAAATATTTTGTAATAATATATCTGATAAAAGTCTTGTTATACAGAACAGATAAATAAGGCTTAGAACTTAATAAAAAGACAACCCAGGTTAAAAAGTGAGCAAAAGACATAACACAGACATTATACAAAAGAAAAGATATAAATGGCCAATAAATGCATGAAAACAAGCTTAATGTCATTAGCCATCAGGTAAAAGTAAACCACAAGATATCATTACACACCTATTAAAATAGCTAAAATTGGAAAGTTTGACATTACCATGTGTTGACAAAGATGTGGAAAAATTGGAATTCTCACACACTGATAGTGGGAGTATAAATTGGTACAAGCGTTTTGGAAAACTGTTTTTCTTAAATATGCATTTACTGTATGATGGAGCAAATCCACTTCTAAGTATTTGCCCTAGAGGAATGAAACCACGTCCATATAAAGATTTGTACCTGAATGTTCATAGCAGTTGAATTCATAATAGCCTGGAATTTGAAAAAAAAACGAAAACAAATTCCATCCACAGATGAATAGATAAATTATGGTTTATTCAAACAATGGAATACTACTCATAATAAAAGGGACAGACTACTATGACTTACAGCACCCTGGATGAATCTCAGAACCATTACGTAGGCTGAAGGTAAGAGGCCAGAAGTGAAAATACATACTCTATGTATGGATATATGAAATTCTAGAATAGGGAAAGTTAACCTATATTGACAGCAGATCAATGGTTGCCTGGGGTGAGGTGTTTTGGTTTTGGGGGGTTTGTTGTTTTTGTTTTTGCTTGAATACAGAGGGGCACAAGGGAGCTTTTGGGGGTAATGAAAAAATTCTATATTTTGATTTTGATGTTGTTTATAAGTTGTATACATTTGTCAAAACTCATCAAACTGCATTTTATTCTATGCAAATTGTACCTTAATAAAGTTGATATAAAGTTATGAATTAGATGATACTGTTCTCTGAAACTTATATGATATAAGGATTGTCATTCTTAAAGGTTATTGGATTTGGGGGAGGAGTAGATCTTTGACTACCAATTCAATTTATATTATTTGTCTTTAATTTATTTAGATTTTATATTTTAATTTAAAGAGCAAATCAGTGATGAATCAATAGTCTAGAATTTCAATTTAAGGTACTTTTCTTCACTTCTTATTAAGCGTTATGAGATGTTTGGTTACTGAGGGAAGAGGGTTCTTGTTCCATTCTGTTTCTTTCTCCATTTATTTCAAATCTTGGCTAAAACTATTCTTAAGAGTTATCCTGAGATCTAGGCTGGGTTACATTCCCCTCTTCTGTGTTTCCATATCACTTGTAACATTGTGCAATTTTCTTTTTTTTTTTTTTTTTTGCGGTATGCGGGCCTCTCACTGTTGTGGCCTCTCCAGTTGTGGAGCACAGGCTCCGGACGCGCAGGCTCAGTGGCCATGGCTCACGGGCCCAGCCGCTCCGCGGCATATGGGATCTTCCCGGACCGGGGCACGAACCCGTGTCCCCTGCATCGGCAGGCAGATTCTCAACCACTGCGCCACCAGGGAAGCCCTGTGCAATTTTCAAGAGATCTTGATACCATGCCAGGCATTGCTTGTTTAGATAGGGCAGAGGTAAAATATTTCTTTTTTTTTTTTAAACAAAATTCACATTTTATTTAGGTTGAAATAAACTATACAAAATTGATTTTCTTCACCAAAAATAACAGCAATATTTTCTATATTATTCCTAGATAAACCACAAAACACTTATTTTTGTAGGTTTTCTAGGTTTTGCTTGTAAATCAAGATGAGGCAGTAGATATAGTCATGGAAAAAGACAGAAGAAAACAGACAAATCAGTTGTCAGTATCCATGGTCTCTGATCCTGTCTTGACCATGAAACAGAAGTGTTCAACATATACCTGTCAAAAAGCTTATGAAGATGTAGGCTCAATAAAGGAATGTAAACAGCAACAATCAGATGTGGAACAACAATGGCAGGCTCTTCCATTCAAACTTTAACTATAACTTGTTCCTTTAACTTCATTTGATAAAGGCAAAATCTACACTGAAATCCTTGTTTGGCGAGCTCACACGTTTCTCTTACAGTCTGATCATTTTAACGGTCCCTTACAGATTTTTAACAGCATACTTAAAATTCCTACTATTCAAAGGTCAGTCATGAGCTTCATTGTAATGTTTTATAAAATGTATTCCTTCCTCCCATACCTCCTCAAAATTTATTTCTTCAAAGAACTGATAACTAAGTACCTGACAATTGGATCCACAGTGACAAATGTTATATCTAAAATGACTTAACTAATACAATTTCAAAGTGCCATTAGCAGAGATCACACAGAGTGTAACATGATACTTTCAATGCTATCTTCTGGAAGAAGAGTTAGGTCTCCAAAGCATGGGACTTCAAATGGGCCATTTAAACAGGCAGATTATCAATGACTAATGTACTCAATGGGAGGCCTACAGGTAAAATATTTCTTAACTGAAGAAATTGATGCTTAGATAATTTGTGACTCTTGAAAAATCTCTGGATATATTTAGCCACATATCTTGATCCAGGTTACTTTCTCATTTTTTTTCCCCTTGGTTGTTATTATTTATATCTTTACATTTAGCTAGGGATCATAAACTCCGTTTGGAAGTCAGAATGAGTGAAATGGACAGGATATTAAGACAACAGAGAATGGTGGAGGCTGTGCAAAACTGGAGAACGCATCCCTCTGCATAAGGCATTTAAATAGCATAAAGAAATTTAAACAACTTGCCTGCCAAGCAAATATGTCTTTAGGCCACGTTCAACTGGTTGAACCATTATGAATCCATTGACTTGTGACTTAAAATATATAGTATCATTTAAAGAAGTTTCTCAATTAAGAGGCAAGGAATATCCTGGGAAGCTTTTCAAACAATACATATTCCCCTTACCATCTGCCTAATTGAGGACGACTGGTATACTACCTTGGTATCCAGTGCTAAATGATCATAATCAAGTTGATGGCACCATGTGGCTTTAGTTACTGGCCATTACTAACAGTTTTCTTTTTGCCAGCAGAGAATGTTAATTTTGCTGTGGGTTTTAGCAAAACTACATTTGTGCACAATTGCATTATTAGAGAAATGACAAGAGATAACCATATGTAGCTCTCAAATGACCCATATTACAATGTTGAGCGCTTGGGCAAGAATTCTATTTTCTCATGTATTATTCATTTATCCATTTATTCATCCATTAATAAATATCTAAATGTATGCAAAAATGAGTTAGTGGTTTCTTTTCTCTGAAGATACTTAAAACTTAGTGTTGTATGGGAGAATATCTAGCACTGGTATTCAAATGGTGAATGTCACTGAGATGGGCTTAATGAAGCCTCTTAGGATCAGCTGGACTGCTAGCAAATGCTTCATTTCCTGTGGCTTTCTTTCCTCACAAGCTGAGCAGAGCTTCAACAGTTCTCGCAGCAATTATCACCCACTTGTTCTGTAGGTCTGAAGTTTTTTTCATTAGTCAGGTTGAAGGAGTCATGATATTAATCAGGACTGAAGTTGTTATTTATCACCTGCTGGGTGAGAAATAATAATTTTGGCACTAGTGGGGCAGCAGGCCAGAGGTACCAAATTAAGTAAAACATCTAAACACCAGCAAGGATCATTTCTCTGATTAATGAATTGTTACAAAGAAAAAGTACTACTCATTATCTGGTCTTACCAATACAAAGTGGGACATGTAAGAAAAAAAAGTACCAGCTTGCTCAGACCAATTTTTCTGTTTATTTCATTCCTTCCTTTTCTTGCTCTTTCTCCATTCTCCCTCGCTTTTTTCTTTTTTTACTATGAACAGACTTGTGTAGCCAGTCACATTATTTTTTGCTTTTTGCTACCAAATAACACAAATGGACAAATACTTTATATTTTAATAGTACATTAGGAAATATTTCTGGCTATCAAAGCAATGATTTTTGTGACCATTAAGAAATTAAACTGAGTTCAAAAGAAGTTAGGTAAATAACATTTTAAATGTTGAATTATCTCCTCATACATGTATAAATTAAAGACTTTACTATAAACAGTCAATGTATTTTACTTTTTCTACTTTGAACTAAATACCATTTCTGAAGGGCTTATTTTAGCAAGGGTAAATTTTCATTTCTGTTCATTAGGTGTTTTTTGTTTTTTTTTTCACAATTCCAAATAAGAAAAACTCATTTTTACTCTGACTTCTAGAGTAATCTTTACCTTTCATTAATGCCATCTAAGAGCTTCCACTTCATCATTATGGGAGTAACAGGGATTGGATTTATTTTCCTGCCTTAAACAGCTAAAGAATCCAGACAAAATAGATGAAACAATGGTTTTCAGACACGAAACAATAGTTCAGGACAGTGATCCTTGCATGAAAGGGAAACACAGGGTGAGCCTTCACTTACCCCCGCTTCTGCCTAGAAAGCATCTCCACGCCACAGCAAAGGAGAGAGGAACCCAAACGGAGCTCAGTAGATTCCCTGAGTTGAGAAGACAAGAGTTGAGAGTTCACGAAGGCCAAGGTGGTTAGAATTCACAAAGCAGAGTACTGGAGATAAGCCAACTGCACAGAGAGAGAACTCTGGAGAGCTGTAGAGGGTTCCACTTCTAGTATTCAACAGAGTGTTGATCATCACAAGGGTATGAAGAAACTACCAAGACTCAGGAAAAAAACTATTGGAAAAGAACAAGCAGAACAATCTTTAGAGCTCATGGAGGGCTGCAAAGAACTTGTGGTCCCACCAGTTCAGATTGGAAAGATAACCTGGTAAACATGGGGATCAAATGGAGTGCTCAGAAGGGCATTGCCTCAGAAGGGGATTAGGGCCAAATTAGACTTAGACTGAAGGCTGTCTGGACCTGCCTACTATAGCTTCAAAGCAAGTGTCAAAAGAACTGAATTAATTTCAAATAACTAACTGCATCCCAGAACAAAACCTTAACATAAATATCTCCAGCACCCAATAATGTAAAATTCACAATGTCTGGCCTGCAAGAAAAAATTACGAGGCATGCAAAGAAACATGAGGAGAAAAATTAGTCAGTTGAAATAGACCCAGAAATGACAGAGGTGACAGAATTAGTACATAAGGATGTTACAACAGCTGTTATACTCCCTATGTACAAGAAGGTAGATGAGAGAATGTTATGTAAAATAAGTGTTATTCTAGGTAGACAATTGATGTTAGAGCTTTGAAAGTGTGCTAAGGACTCAATCAATGCAAATAAGCCAGGATTAATATGATTGACTTTTCAGAAGATGCATTTTAGTAAGTAGAGAAAGTCTTGAAAAATTTGTTATTTATATTTTCAAACAATAGGAAAATTATCCTGAATGGCAAATTGAAATGCTGAACTTTATTATATTTATGCTTGTGTTAAAATTATCCTAAAATGATTAAAAATATACAAAGGAATAAACAAAATGTAGGTTTATGTTGTTTTCATTTGGTATGCCATCAAAGCTTTACAATATATTTAATAATTACCACTGATTAATGACACATTTCTCCTAGCGAAGTTGTTTCAAGTGGTTTTCTAATAGGAGTCAGTGAACACAATCTCTGTGTAAACGTAATCAGAAAATAATGTGTCACATGAAAAGTTGATTTCTAGAAGAGACCAAGAAAAAGGTTACTTTATTTTAAACTCCTCATTTAATGATGGTTAATAATATAGTATTTAAAATAATATTTAAAAGAATATATCAAATTAGATTGAAAGTATCTAAGAGAGGGTGGTCAGGATATCTGTATATGGAATCCTATTATAATGCCAGAATGGAAATTCCAAGTGTTAAAAACCATCTACTAACAAAACTCAATCAAAATGAATTCACTTCAATTAAACATATTTGTTGAACATTTTAATATTGCATTTGTTAGGTTCTGAAGGAGGTACAAAGATAGACATAGCTCCTGCTGTCAAAAAGATTATAATCTATATGGGTAGATCAGACAAAGATGTGTGAATAGTTAAATGAGCGTACAAAAAAGCAACAATTTAAGAAGGGACATGGTAATACATAGTTAAGTATTCAAGAAATGATACTGAGTTTAAACGTGAAAAATTATAGACATTTAATAGAATGGTTGTGGAAAGATTCATGGAGAAGGTCAACTAAATTACATTTTTAAATGTAGGTAGGTAGATTTTGAATAGGGGAAAACTTTTCTTAGAAAGTCATAGTATGAGTAAAAAGGGCCCAGCAAGTTCATGGACAGTAGGTAAATCAATGTGGTTGGATCAGAAGGTTTCTGTAGGATAGGCATGAAAGATGAAGTTATAAATGTAAATTTGTACTAGATTACAAAATGCTTTGAGTGCACTTCAGAAATTTTGACACTTAGGCAATGTGCAGTCATCCTACACAGAATGGTATAATGGAAATTGCTCCAGGCTTGGAGTCAAAAAGACTTGAGTTGGACCCTTGGCTCCAGTTGGTAGCTATGTACATGGTTTCAGGCAAGTCACTCTCCTTCCAAGTTTTAGCTTCCTGGTCTGCAAAGTGGAAATGTGAATACCCGTTCCGCCAACCTCACAGGATTGTTGTGACGATCAAACAAATTAATTAATGTGAAAGTGCTTCGTGGATTATGAAGCATTCCACAAATCCAAAGTGTTATTGTTATTGGAGAGAAGAAAAAGATATGATTAAATGGCTGTTGAGTAAGCTTGATCAGGAAATGAGGTGTTGGATGCTTCCTGCAGCTAGGAGGCAAAAATGAAAGGCCGTTTCATTAATTTAAATTGAGATAAGAGACCTGGATTAGGAAGGTCACCAAGTAAAAGGAAATAGAGGGCAGATCTGAGAAAAGTGTGGAAGGAAAAGCTTACAGGGCTGATAGCTAATCAGATGTGGAGAAAGAAAAAGTAGCGCCAAAGGTTTTGAGCCTCAGTAGCATAAAAAGTATAGTTTCTAGAAAAGCAGTCTCACGAGTGGTTGACAGTTTGGAGGCCAGTGTAGGCATGTTACTCTGGACATCCAAATGGAAATATCCAGTAGGCAGTTTACAAAGACGTTAGTTTTCACAATTCGAATTTAATGAATCTCCCAAAGAATCTTCTGTACGTAGAGAAAATTTTAATAAGCATTTCCTTGGTATTTTTAGGGTGTAGGAGAACAAAAAGCCTGGGGATGGGGGAGGGGTAAACCGGGTATAATTTGGCTCTGCCAACCTTGACAATGCTCATTTAAAAACATGCAAATTAAACCTGTCAGGATAAACTCCTGAGGGGCTGCTGGCCACATCTTAAAA
This sequence comes from Physeter macrocephalus, assembly GCF_002837175.3. Classification (NCBI taxonomy): domain Eukaryota; kingdom Metazoa; phylum Chordata; class Mammalia; order Artiodactyla; family Physeteridae; genus Physeter; species Physeter macrocephalus. The sequence continues at coordinate 81,508,389 of NC_041215.1, forward strand.
AGTCCCCAAATGTAAATTCACAAAATCCATCACGCTTGTTTTTTCATAATTTTATTATTAACATATGTATGTTTCCATTTTCTTCCCTCTTGTCATTAATTGAAAGAATTACAGGTAATCAGAAGTGACAAATATTGATGGAAATTCTGTTAACTGCCTGTTATTCTCAATTGATAGTGTTCAATTTCTGGAAATCATATCATACTGAGTCACTACGAAGATGGCCTTGATGGCCATCTACTTCCATAAGCATAACTGGTCCTAAGTGGGATGTTTCATTTTGGTAAGTACATAGATTTTTGCTTTACAAATTAAAACAAAAATTTTGAGGGATTATTTTCTCAAATTAAAATTAGGTACTTTTGGTCGAAGTTTCAATGTCCACGTTTGAAAACTTTTTTGTTTATGTCCAAATCTGATAAATGGTGGAGGACAAGAACTAAATATCATGTCCGATTTTAGTGCTCCTCCCCCTCCCCGCTGCCCACCCATCACTGAAAGAGGGAGTTTGGGGAGATATTTTATGTCCACGTGAATTTTATAGGAAAATAAATCCATTTGTTTCTGATGAACTTACACTTCACTCATCAAAATGTGTGGTTTTGTAAAAGCTATTTGATGTCTAAACGGATCCCTTTGGGACAATCTTTAAACTTCTTAGTTCTCTTCCTCTGTGGTTCCCTCTCCCTCCCTGATAAAACCAGAGGAAAATGCTTTATTCTGCCTTGAATCGAGTGTCTGGATTCTGCAGAGCTCTTAAAAGAAAAGATATCTTAATAGTTTAGAAATTATGGGGCTTCCCTGGTGGCGCAGTGGTTGCGCGTCCGCCTGCCGATGCAGGGGAACCGGGTTCGCGCCCCGGTCCGGGAGGATCCCACATGCCGCGGAGCGGCTGGGCCCGTGAGCCATGGCCGCTGAGCCTGCGCGTCCGGAGCCTGTGCTCCGCAACGGGAGAGGCCACAGCAAGGGGAGGCCCTCATACCACTAAAAAAAATAAAAAAGAAATTATGTTTTACGATCTCACTCTTAGCTTCTGTGTGTGTGAGATAGTCTGCAGGGATGACAGTTCCCTCTACTTCCTGTCTGTAGCAATGGCACATCCCTAAAACTAATCACCTTCTGGTTGTAGGTGTAGCCAGTTCGGTTTACCACCGGTGATTTCAAGCATACCTTACGCCGCGTTCTCTGCCAAAGGAACAAAACAAAGGCCATTTCCGAGGCATTTGACACAGTAGTTAACCAGGGGATAGCAAGAGTGCCCTTTGCTTTCCCCTTTATCAAAATATATTCATTCCAGTTTTTAAATCGCTGTTTTTGAGTCCTAAATCCCTACCCACACTAATTTCTGCGGGTCAGACTTTGACCCTGATTGGAACAAAATCCGGAGTCGGGTATTCACACCAGAGCGCCTCCGCCCCGCGCGTGTCAGAAGCCATATTGCGGCAAATGCCTCACGCACCTTGGAGCACAGCTTGTGGAACTGATGAGGTGAGAGCGCGGCGCAGCGGCGCGGGCCCGGTAATCACAGGACTGAGGAAACACATACATCATCTGCCACACAGGTTGGCATTTCAAGTAAAAACCCTTCACACTGTGTAAGATGTTGGACAAATGATGGCCACGTGCATGTTTGTCTGGGTGCAGATGGCTCTGCGTTCTCAGAGAGGAGAGAGCTGAGCTCGGCTCTTTCTGCAGACAGTTTAATATTGGTGACACAGTTTATGTCCTCTGCAAAAACAATAATGGAGGGGAAGGTGACATAAATTATTTGCAGATCGTTTGACATATGCAGGGCATTGTCCTTGCAATAATCACCATCAGTCTGTCACTTTAAGATATGAACCGTGCCACTGCCATTTTATATCATTGTGTTAAGCTTTCACATGTTGTAATTTTACAGATTTGTTCTTTGGAGAACCACGGCAACACAAATCAAATTGGATTATGTTTAGTCATGGACTGTATCGTGCTTAGATAAAAATAAAAACGTGCATTGTATGGGACAGGGATCTTGAGGCAGTCTTCCGTTCCGTATCTAGGTGAGGTTGAAGTTAAATAAACTTTTCCATCCACACCATTACTCAACTTTACTTCATTTTTCAAATTGGCGAGGCTATTTTTTAGAATATTGACTTCTGTTTCTCACTATAAAGATATATAGAATGTGTATAAGATGAAAATGGCTCATCATAAGGATTTTTCGTATGTTTTCTAATAAATTTAAGAAGTTAATGTGCAAATGTTCAATGATACCTCATAGTCACCTTTAATTTTATATATGGTATTATTGGATTTCTTTTTCAACCCAGGAAAATGACTGTAAATGGTGATTAAAATGAGACAGCATTGTCCCTGTTTCTACCAAATGAATGTAATACCATATGGCACTTTTTAACTATTGAGTTCTTGATGCCAATTGATATTGAAAACTGTGTTTTTCAGTGTAAACATTCACAGCAAATGTTATAAACACTCCTGAGTCATTACTCTATTGCATGTATTTGGATCACTGATAAATGAACTTTAGAGACGCTTTCTCAATTTCCCAGAGTTTCCAAGAAAACTATAAATTCTAATTTATAGGAAATTATAAATTCTAAAACAGGGCATTCAGAAATTGAGTACAAAAATTTCTAAAGAGAAATATGATTTGTTTTCATTTGGAAAAGTTACTTCCATTCAGTTATATCAGCAGAGCTGCATCTGCCTTCTCTCATTATATAACCTTTAAAACAAAGCTTTATTACATTTCCATCTTTAAAATAACATTTTTTCTCATTGAAGGTAGCATTATCACTATGCTATTTTATACCTGTACTGATAAGTACAGTGAGGCAAGCATTTATAAATAAATCATTTTAATCTCTCTTAAATGGTGCACTTAAATGTTACATCAGGGAATTTGACATTAAGGTTTAGGTGATTTCAGAAATTCTTTATTGTAACATTAAATTAGAATATTCTTTACTTAGCATTCAGGAAAGATTTAAATAAATAAATAATTAGACATGATGAAGATGCTGATAATAGCAAATATTTTACTCATAGGACCAAAGTGTAAAGGTGGCAATTGTCTTCCAACAAACTTAACTAGTCTATTTATTTTGAAAGTCATTGCCGTTATGCTGATGTATGACCTCTATGTCTCATCTCTATTGAACCTATTCAACAGAATGTCCCATAAGCACCTAAAAAAAAATACAGTCCTTTTTAAACTACTGTTCCTCCAGTATTTTCCCCATTTTGGTTAATATCAATATTTATTCAGTTGTTCCTTCATCTCTGTTCTCCTACAACTTTCATGCTAATTTCTGTTATAAAACATTTGTATATGTTATAGTTTGAATTATTTATCTCTTCAAGAAGACCATTAGTTCTTCAAGATCTTGAAAGGCACGCAGATACTTGGTACATATTTGTTGAATCGAATTGAATCAGCTTTGGCTCCTCTCTCTTCCTTGTTGCAATATTAAGTACTGTCGATTGTTCTTATGAATAGTCTCTAGAATTCACCCATCATCTTCATTCCACTGCTTTGTTCCTGGTTTCCGATCCTCACTGTTCTCTTATGTTTTGCTAACTATTCTCTCCAGACTGAGGTGCCCCCTTGCTGTCTCTGCTCTAGTTGGGCACCTGTTTCCTCATGGTCCATATGCTGCTTTTCCCTTCCTGCTCCAGGGACCTCATGGCCTTAATTAATTAATTGATTAATTATTCAGACAGGACTTATCAAATATTATCTGATTGTTAACTTTTTGCACTGATTGAGTTTTGGAACTAATTCTTTACATTTTATTATAGCTTTCACCAAGTCTGATCTGTCCTGTACGTGACATCTATTTTTAGCTCACATGTCCAGTTCTTGATTTCCCTGTTTCTTTCAACTGTTAACATTTGGCACTTTAAAAATCTTTTTTATTATGACAAATTTTAAACATAAAAAAATCTAGAGAGACTAATGTAATAAACTCCCTGTACCCATCGTTCAGCTTCTACAGTAATGAACTCGTGGACAGTCTTGTTTCATCTATACCTCTCTTCCCATTTTTTCTGTAAGTCATTGTGTTGAATCAGATCCTAGATGATATATATCATCTTTAAACATAGTATATATTTCTAAATGGTAAGGGCTCTCTTGAAACCTTATTAAGTACCATTATAACACTTAGCAAAATTGACAATAATACCTGACTATCATCTAATATGCAGTCAATGTTCATATTCCTTTGTTGTCTCATAAAGGTATTTTGAAAATTATGTTTGTTTGAATAAAGATCTAAATAAAGTCCAAACATTGCTGTCAGGTTGATGCATCACTTACTCTTGATTAAGCTATAGAGAGCTCCTCCATCTCTTTATTTTTTCTTGGCATTTAGTTGTGGCAAAAACTAGGTATTTGTCCTGTAGCCTTTTCTGCAGTCTGAATTTGCTGATGGCATCTTCTTTCCCTTTATTTACCATTTTCCAAATAAATGAATTTGTTCCCTAACGCTCTTCAGTGACCAATGAGTGTATTTGTTGTTGTTGTTTTAGAATCATTATGAACAAATTGATTTTTAAAAGTTTGTTGTTTAATCCACGCATTTATCATCTTTATTGATGCTCAGATGGTCCCATCTTTGGCCAGTGGGAGGTTTTTCAGCTTGACCTCTGAGTCCTTTTGACTGGGGTAGTATTTGGCAGCTTCCTTGGTTTTTATTGTGATCCATTTATACATTTTCTTTCTCAGACCTGGGATCAGCTGTATCTCTTAAAAACTCTGGTTCTTTTTGGCGGTTAGTGGTATTTAGTGATACTCATTGCTCCTGGGGCTGATCATCATTTTAGGCATTTTCAGTGAACAGAACTAGGAACTATAAATAGAAGTATATTCATATATGTAAATGATACACAAGGCATGTTCAGAGAAGTCTAGCTTGTATCTCTGTCCTGAATATACCATATTCTCTAGGTATCTAGGTGTTTTCTCATTGTTCTGCATTCTATTGCAGAACAAACTGTGCTTTAATAAAAATTTGTGTGCATATTTTTCCATATTTTTGCTAATATACCTTTGTAATAGAGTCCTAGAAGTGAGATATGCAGGTTAAAGGTAAATGTATATGTCGTTTGGTAGCTACTGGCAAGTTTCCTATGGTTAATCCAATTCTGTATTGTCCATAGTAATGTATGAGAGTTCCTTTTCCCCTCACAGCCTCATCAACAAAGTATGTTTTCTAACTCTTTGATTTTTACTAATCTGATAGGTAAGAAATAGTATCTCAGTCTAGTTTTAAAAATCAATTTTATTGAGGTATAATTTACATATAGTAAATGTAAATTTTAGGTGTACAGTATTCAGGTTTAGAAAAGTACACATCTGGGTGACTATCATCAAAATTAACCTATGGAATATTTCCATCATCCTCCAAAGTTCTTCATGACCCTTTGCAGTCAATCCTCACTCCCTACCCAACTCCTGATCTTAGACCACCACTAATTTGCTTTCTATCACTATAGATTAACTTTACCTATTCTAGAATTTCATATAAATGGAATCATATTATATGTACTCTTTTTTGTCTGACTTCTTTCAATCAACACTATGTGAGATTCATCCCTGTTGTCCCATGTATCAGTTGTTCATTTTTAAAAATCCATTTTATAAATCATATGGATATACTACACTTTGTTTATACATTTGCCTGTTGATGGACATTTGTGTTTTAAGTTTTTGACTATTTTGTGCAAAGTTGTTATAAACATTCACATTTGTGTATAAGTTTTTGTGTGGATATATGTTTTCATTTGGGTAAACATCTAGGAGTTGAATTGCTGAGTCATATGACACATGTATGTTTAACTTATTAATAACTACAGAATATTTCCCAAAGTGGTTGTACTATGTGGCATTCCTACCAGAAATATTTACAAGTTTCAGTTGCTCCTCATCCTTGCTATCACTTGGTGTTAGCAGTCATTTAAATTTTAGCCATTCTAGTGCATGAATAGTGGTATTTCACTGTGATTTTATTTTACATTTTCCTGATGACAGTGATATTGGGCATCTTTTGTAGGCTCACTTGTCAGTCATGTGTCGCCTTTTGTGAAGTGTCTGTTTAAATCTTTTGTCCAATTTCAATTGGGTTCTAAGAGTTTATTTTTTAAAATATCCTGGGTATAAGCCTTTTGTCATCATTATGAATATATTCTCCCAGGATGTGGATTGCCTGTTCACTTTATAAAGAATGTTTTTGGAAGAACAAAAGTTGTAAGTTTTGATAAAGTACAATTATTATTATTTTCTTTCTACGTTTGTACTTTCTGTGTCCCATTTAAAAACAATTTTCCTCACCCCAAAGCCACAAAGATTTTCTATTATTTTATTCTGGAAATTTTCTATTATTTTATTCTGGAAATTTTAGTCTTAACTTTTACATTTATTTCTGTGTATGGTGTGAGGGTCAGAGACCTTTTTTTATTTCATATGGTCATTCAGCTGTTGTAGCACCATTTGTTGAAAAGACAATTCTTTCCATATTGAATTACTCTGGTACCTTTATTGTGAATCAGTTGACCACATATGTAATAGTTTGTTTCTAGACACTTTACTCTGTTTCATCAATCTATATGTCTGTTCTTATGCCAATACCACACTGTTTTGATTACTATAGTTCTATAGTAAGTCTTAAAATCAGGCAGAGTAAGTCCTCCTATGTTATTCTTCTTTAACAAAATAGTTTAGGTGATTCTAGGTCCTTTGCATTTCTATATAAGTTTTAGAATCCATTAATCAATTTTTACCAAAAAAAAAAAACTTTTGGAGATTTTTACTGGGATTTCCTTAAATTTAGGGAGATTGACATCTAAATAATATTGTTTCCTCCATCTAATTATCATAGTATATATTTAGGTCTTCTTTAATTTTTCTTAGCAATGTTTTATAGTTTTTAGTGTACATTTCTTTAACACTTTTAAAAAAATTTTATCACTAAGTAATCCATGTTATTATTCAATATTAGAATCTCATATGTTCACCATTACATGACATTTTTTGTAATTTTTTTCATAGATTCCCTTTATCAGGTTGAGAAAGTTCCCTTCTAGTTGTATTGGGTTGGCCAAAAAGTTTGTTTGGGTTTTTCTGTAACATCTTACGGAAAAGCCCAAATGAACTTTTTGGCCAACCCAATATTTTGTTGTGGGGTTTTTCTTTCTGTTTAATTTCTAGTAAAACAAAATTTTCTCTTTTGTTCTGTTACCATAATGAATTACATTGGTTGGATTAAAGTATTAATCCACCCTAGAATTGCTGAGATAAACCCATTTGGTCATAGTATAGTATGTTATATTTAGATATTGCTGAATTCAAATTGCATATGTTTTATTAAGGAATTTTGCACCTGTGTTCTTGAGGGATTCGTAGTGTCTTTGTCTTATTTTGGTATCAATGTGATTAATGTTGGCCTCATAAAATGATTTTTTAAAAATTCCTCCTCTTCTATTTTCTACAGACATTACTTCTTCCTTAAACGTTTGATAGAATTCCCTAGTGAAACCATCTGGTCCTGAACTTTTCTTTCTGGGAGTTTTGTTAATGATTTCAATAGATTTAGTAGATATAGGAATATTGAGAATTTCTGTTTCTTCTTGTGTTTCTTTAGTGATTGTGTCTTTAAAAGAAGTTGTCTACTTCATCTAAGTTATCAAATATGTTGGTTTAAACTTGTTCATAAAATTCCCTTCTTATCCTCTTAATATTTGTATGATATGTAGTGATGTCCCCTATTTTATACATAGTATTATTAATTTCTGTTTCCTCTGCTTTTTCTTCATCAGTCTGGTCAAAGGTTTATAATTTTATTCATGTTATTAAAGAACCAGTTTTTGGATTCATTGATTTTCACTATACTTTGTCCATTTTCTATTTCAATTAGCTCCATACTCAGCTTTATGATTTCCTTCTCTCTACTCACTTTGGGTTTGATTTATTCTTCTTTTTCTACCTTCCTTAGGTGGAAGCATAGTTTATTTTAGACATTTTTTTCTTTGCTAATATAAGAATTTGAAGCTATAAAGTCTCTCTTGCCACTGCTTAGATTTATGATGACTGTTTAGTATCCTTCAGTTCAAAATAGCATATCATTTCCCTTGTGATTTCTTCTTCAATCCATATATGTATTATTTACAAATATTTGAGGATTTTCCAAGTATCTTTTTATTATTGATTTCTAACTTAATTCCATTACGGTCAGAAAACATGCTCCATATGATTTCAGTCCTTTTACATTTATTGTTTTATGGTCCACCCTAAGGTCTATCTTGGTGAATGTTCCATATGCACTTGAAAAAAATTTACGTTTTGTTGTTTCTGTCTGTAGTGTTCTATAAATGTCAATTTGACCAAATTGGTTATAGTGTTGTTTGTCTTCTATATTCTTACTGATTTTATGTATACTTGTTCTATCAATTATTAGAACAGGAGCACTGAAGTCTTCAGCTATACTCGTGGATTGTAAATTCTCCATTCAGGTCTGTTAGTTCTTGTTTTCCTATATTTTGAAGCTCTCTTATTAAGTGAATACACATTTAATATTGTTATATCTTCTTGATACATTTACTCTCTTATCATTATGAAATGTTCCTCTTTGTTCCTTGTTCTGATATCTACTATGTCTGATATTACTGTGGCTACTCCAGTTTTCTTATAGTTAGTGCTTGCATGGTATATTTTCCCCATACTTTTACTTTTTAGCTTATAAAATACATTTCTTTAGACAGCATACAGTTGGATATTGCTTTAAAAAAAATCCAGTATGACAATCTCTGACTTCTAATTAGAATATTTATTCCATTAATATGTAATGTAATCATCAATGTACTTGGCTTTAAGTCTACCATAGTCCTCTTTGTTTTCTATTTATCCTATCTGTTCTTCATTCCTTCTTTTTTCCTCTTCTCTTTATTTGAGAGTGAGCAATTTTTTTTTTTGTATTCCATTTGAATTTTTCTATTGGCTTTTTATTGCTCCCTCTCTCTCATTATTATTTATATATTTATTTATTTATTTTTGTGGTTGCTGTAGGCTTTGGAATAAGCATCTTTAACTTGTTACAGTCTAGATTCAAATAATAATGTACCACTTCCTGTATAACGTAAGGCCTTTACAATGATATACTTCCATTTCCCCCTCCCATCCTTTGATTGTATTGTCATTTATTTTATTGATACATATGTTATACACCGCAAAATATATTTTTATTATTTTTGCTCTTAGTCAATTGTCTTTTGATGAAATTAATAAATGAGAAAAAAAAATCTTTCACATAAATCCTCATATTTGCCATTGCTAGGTGTTTTTCATTCTTTTTTGTGCTTTTAGTCTGAGAACCTTCCTTGCAGTGCAGGTCTGCTGATGACAGATTTAGCTTTTATTTGTCTCTAAAACTGTCTATTTGCCTTCATTTTGAAGGATTTTTTTAGGCATAGAGTTTTAAATTGGCAATAATTTCTTTAAACATTTTAAAGATATTGTCTTTTTGTTACATTCTTTTGGATGTGAATCTGTGGTCATTCTTTTTGTTTCTCTTTATGTAATGTATCTTTTTTCCTCTGTCTATATTTAAGATTTTCTAATATTTCCTAGTTTTCAGCAATTTGATACCTTGGTGTGGTGGTGGTGGTGTGTGTGTGTGTGTGTGTGTGTGTGAATGCATGTACACTTATTCTTACTGGGGTTTATTGACTTCTGGGATCTCTGGATTTATATCATTCTCAGGTTTAGAAAACTTACATATAGCTCTCAAGTTCATCCAATGCTACTTATTAAAAAATCCATTTTCCCCTACTGATTTGAGATGTCACCTTTATCATATACTAAATTTCCATATGCAGCTGGATCTACTTCTGGATTTTCATTCTGTTTCATTGTTCTGTTTATTAGTGTACCAAAATGATACTGTTTTAATATTTGAGCCTTGATAGTATGTGCTATATTCGGTAGACCCAGCTACCTCAACTTGTTTAACTCCAAAAGTGAGTGGAAGATGAGAGGGAAGTGCTTATTTTTTAGGGGATACAGATCTATAGAGAAAGTTCCATTTCAGGAGCACTTTGAAGGTTAATTTTTCTGAAGCAGGTGTTGCATCAAAGAGTAATTGGGATAAAGGTCATTTGGGAAGTTGGAACCTGACTGAGACATTAACCTTGATGTTTCAGCAAGCTAGTATGAAAAATACAGAGAACAGAAATCCAAAAATAACAATGAAAGAAATAATAATGTATCTCATTCTTTTTGTGCTAATCTGATCTTATGTGCCCCTCTGCAGTTCTTAGTGAAAGCTGATTTGTCCTAACTTTGGCATTTCTCACCCCATAAAAGAACAGAATTGTCTGCTGCCCTTTCAGATAGGAAAAGACACCCCTGATCCAGTCTTAATCAGATATGTGTACCAAAGTAACTAGCCACTAGCAGTGATGGCCTGCTGTAAACCATCTGCCCTTGGTATAATGGGGGGCATCCTGATGCTTTAGCAAAAGCACTGCTTTTGGAATCAATCAGACCTGGGTTCAAATCTTAGCACTTCTTTCTCGTTATGACCTTGGGCAGTCAGTTTCTTTGTTTGTAAGATGAGTATGTAATGCTTACCTTATAGGTGCTGAGCTAGTTAAATGTAAAGTGTGTAGTAGTCTCTTTTATTAAGGCGTCATGAGTGCAGGTGTGAGTAGAGAGGGCTATGGTTTATTTTCATGCCCTGGTTCTTCTCTGTAGTATGCCAGTGGACACATCTGGGAGTTAAAACTGTGATCTTGGCTTTATTATCACTGTGTTGGTGAAGAAACTCACATTTAATTTTTATTTTATTTTATTTTGCGTTAGAATGTTATAGAAGAAAAAGAATGTTTGTCTTTTTGCTAGAAAGGTATTCGAAACAAGAGCTGGCAAATTAGAAAGTGGTAGGTAAACTTCCTCCTTTCATGAGGGAGTCTCCTTGAAGATATGAATAGATCCAGGAATGTCTGCTGCTCTCCTCCACAGATGCAAATGGAATCCTTCCCCGATGTAGAGAAAACCAATACACCATTTTGGCTTAGAGCTCAAGCTTAACTTCAGTTGTTTTTTAGATTCCTCAATTAAAGAGATCAAAAAAGAAAACTCATTTCAAATCTTATCTGATAAAACCCATGCCAAAAGGTATTCAACACTTTTTAATATTGTATATAATATCTGAATTATTTTCCAAACAAATCTTGCTGGAATCATTGATTCAGCCATTTAACACAACTTACTGAGTGCCTATGGTGAGTAAGGCACTGCCAGGTTGTGGGGACATAAAAAACAATTAAGGTGAATTTCTTTTGCTTAAGTGATTTCTGGATAAAAAGAGGGAAACTAATGTATGTAATAAAGTGCAATCTCAGTTTTATTTTGAAATCAGTTTCTGATTTCCAGGTGCATAACGGGAAATAATAGGATTCTATGTATACTAAAAAAAATCCAAATACCCAAGAAATATAGTAGCTGGCTGAATAATTTCTTCCGTCTCAAAGATATCCCATATAATTGGAAATGAATGATATATGGTAATCTTTGATCTTGAGTCACCTTGGTATTTTTACTACAAATTAATTTCTTAAATCAAATAAATGTTTAATTAGAGGTATTCTGTGCCCTTTACAGTTACCTTTTTATAACAGGAGATAAACATATTCTGCATTGCCCAAAATATTTATACTTTTATTTTTTATTGCCGACTTAAAAAAATAATTTGTTCATATCAGTGCAATAGTCACTGCTTTTCTTTTCTTTTTTTTGGCTGTGTTGGGTCACTGTTGCTGCACGTGGGCTTTCTCTAGTTGCGGCGAGCAGGGGCTACTCTTCGTTGCGGTGTGTGGGGGCTTCTCATTGTGGTGGCTTCTCTTGTTGTGGAACATGTGCTCTAGGCATGCAGACTTCCGTAGTTGTGGCACGTGGGCTCAGTAGTTGTGGCTCACGGGCTCTAGAGTGCAGGCTCAGGAGTTGTGGCGCGCGGGCTTAGTTGCTCCGCGGCATGTGGGATCTTCCTGCACCAGGGCTCTAACCTGTGTCGCCTGCATTGGCAGGTGGATTCTTAACCACTGTGCCACCAGGGGAGTCCTGTCAGTGCTTTTCTGAGATTTATTTTGTTGTAAGGGGTAACCCTGAAACACACGCATATACACAAACCTTAAACCCAAACAAGTCAACCCCCCCCAAATTTGCCCATCTATAAGTGTTAAGGGTCATATCAACAACCCCTTCCTTCCCTATGTTAAATATAATTCAGGTGTGTACTTAGTCCCTTGTCACTGTAGTCTCGTGAGAAATGTGCATAAACTCTCGTAGAGACGACATTCCTCACACAGGATACTATAAAATGCAAAGTATTACGTTTTTGTATTCTGTTAACTCAAGGGAATTTAACAAAAATAAAAGCATTACATTAACATGCAATGTCCTTCTACTTTAGGAAAGGACAAGATTATCACTGGGGTTTTCCTTTGTACAAAATCTACTGCTCTTGGCCTAAGCACTCGTGGTCTTCAGCTAATATTGAACCAGGCAAATTAGTTCAAATTTAGTTTCTTATAGTAGACTCAAGTGTGGTCTCCCTTTGTGGCAGTGAACTGGAAGAGTTACCAGATAAAATGTAGGATGCCTAGTTAAATCTGAATTTCAGATAAAGAACGAATATATTTTTGTATGTTCCAGGTATTGTATGGGACCTACTTCAATAATAAAAATTTATTTATCATTTATCTGAAATTCAAATTTAACTGGTGTTCAGTATATTTCTTTGCTAAATTTGGCAACCCTAGTTGTTGGGCTTCTTGGCAAGAGACCCTTCTTACCATATTCATCGTAAGAATATGGTAAGAATTTACTGTCTATAAAGTTTAACACAGAACTGTGGCTAAAATAAGCCCAAACCTATGTGTTTATTTTGTCTTTATAGACATCTGTCTGTAATCCTTGTCCAGAGGCCCTGGTACAACTTACCTGTTCGGCATTTAGAACCTTTAGAATGATTAAATAGTAAGGTACAATGTTCTGAGAATGAAAACACCCCCCCTTCCGTAGGGAGTTAAGTCTCTCTGAGCTGGATCACACAGCCACTTTCTGCTTTCTGGCTTGATGTGAGACTGGGTGTTTCCACTTCACCTCCAACAGGTCAAAATAGGAGCAAAGTCTTCTTTCCCCAATCCAAGTTCAATATTTGGCTTTTGTTAAATATTTCACAACTACGGATTTTGCATGCCCAGTGTTCCTTTTATTGGATTTTGATTTTTTGATTCTGTCTCCTTCATAGACATTGAATCCAGTCACACAAAGATATAATTTGAACCTTGTTATAAGGGACCCCTACCTGCTTACATCTGGATATCCAGGGCCACCAGCAGTGGTATTGTTCTCCTATGTTACCCCCATCATAATGAGTTTACAATCCTGAATCTTTAGATCTACTTCAAGCTTAATTGAAAGAAGCATTTCAGCGCTAAGATCTGTCATCCAGTGAACTGAAGGGGAAATAAGAAAATAACATTGATGTGTGTCTGGGGTCCACAAATATACCAGATGAACAAGTATATTGGCTCATAATTTATTTTGAAAAGGGTCTTGTAATACAAAGTGCTGAGTAATGAAATATAGTTGATAGGTACCTATAACTAGGGCTGACATTTTTAGAGAACTATCCCCTTTTCTAAATAAGGGTCCACATCACAAGTGGCCAGTCTTTAACTATATGGAGAAACAGAAGTGATAGAATGAACACAACCCATTCCTGGGAAAGCATCTGAATAGGTGAATTACCATTATCAAATGGCCTACACACTCATCATGTGAGGGCAATACGTGTTTTAAAAATAACAGGTGACTTCTTTTGGCGATAGTGTCTTTTCCCTATTATATAAGAAATTCACATAATTCTCTTGGCTGTAGTAGGGTGATCCTGATCTTGGCTGGTAACCTTTATTAAGTTGTAAGCGTAGTTTGTACAGTTGTTACACTTGTTTAGCATATGAGAAATTTTGCCCAGAAGAAACTTCTCTTGGTCTCCTATGTTATCCAGGAAAAGGTCTTTCTGGACTTTTCAGACTGTGGGTGTCCCTGTATAGTGAATCAGCATCTGTCCTTGGTTGATTTGTGACGTTTCCTCTGCCATTTGTTGAAGGCTTTAGCAAGCAGTGAAATGACCAAAAAACAAGGGATCAAATTTGACTCAGACTAGTGAAGCTTTTACCCTTGTTCCAAACATTTGGAGTTTGGGATTTGGGCTGTGAAACAGTTGTGTTTGTGATTCTAGTTAGCCGAGCTCTTACTTAGAACACATTCATTTATTACAAACTATTGAAACGTAAGTATGTTTTAGAAGCACCTACATACCATATTCATTAAGCTGTATAAGGCTTGCCTAAGTGTAAGAAGCATCTGAGACATTTGTTAAAATATAAATTTCCAGGCCCATCTTGTGGAGATTCTGCAAGTTTAGGAGACATTGACTTATATAGGGTTAATGTATGAAATACTCTGGTTGGCTGGATTTTGTCTAGAATTTGATCTATGGGATTTAATGAGTAAGTACATCATGTTACCCTACTAATTGTTTATCTTAATTTCATAGATTTTGGTACATTTTCCCTTTTAGTCTTTATGAGGTAGGGAATCTTAATTTATTAAGACTCTCTTTCTATGAAAACTGCTTCATGAACATCATCATTTTACTTGCCTTTTACCTAAGCTTCTGGCCATGTGTGGATGTTAAGTACAAGGAACAGAATTGCATGCACTTTTCCAGATACAGATGTACCATTGTACTCAGGAGGATAAGAACTAGTATTTACCTCTCACCACTCATCACTCCCAGACCCCATCTCTCCACTTCTATTCCAGCCACTCAAAGAGCTTCTTCAACACCTCCTAGGTTCCCTGTGGCCCTTTTCTCTTCTAGTTTTTTCATTCTGGGACACCAAATCCTTTCAACCCATCTGCATCCAGCTAACTCCCACCACTTCTTTTACCTTCCTTGCCCCGACCATCTAGGCTATGTGTTCTTTTTCCACGTAGCATCATGTGATGTCATCTAGGAAAGAATTCATCACATTCCATCAATTTGTCATGCTGTGAAACTATAAGCTTTGTATTTCCAACAGCAAACACAGTGCACATAGTCTGTGTTCAGTACATATTTATTTGAAAGAATGTTTATTTGTTGCATTTTCTGATGCCATCCTGCATTTATTCACTTCTTTGTACCCATGGCAGGGGGGCAGTGTCTGTAGAGAAAGCTCCTGAATTCTTTGGTAAAACCGAAAGCCCAGATCCTGGAGTTTCTTTTTCTTTTTTTTTTTTTAACATCTTTATTGGAGTATAATTGCTTTATAATGGTGTGTTAGTTTCTGCTTTACAACAAAGTGAATCAGTTATACATATACATATGTTCCCATATCTCTTCCCTCTTGCGTCTCCCTCCCTCCCACCCTCCCTATCCCATGACTTCTTAAATGCTGACACTCATCACTCATTTCATTTACATGAAATCACAGAATTTTGAGAGATTCTTCTAGTATTTTGTTTCTATGGGCATTTCACATGTTAGCTATCTTAGTATCATTTATAATCCAGGAGCTTTTTCTTGTGCTCTCTTGCAGGATACTTATAAAACATCAGATGGTCCCAATTCTGATCTCTATGGAAACTCATTTTTTGTACAGGAAAATGTTGACTTATACTTGCTTTTTGTTTTTAGCCTTTATACTTCTCTCTCCTTGACAAAATCACAAAGCTTTTAAGAACAGAGCTCTTAAACTCATGAATAGCCATTTGGATAAGAATGATTTTAATAGGACTTATTTGGGGTTATTAGAATGGGAAGAAGGTCTATAAAAATGCATCAATGAGGATGCATACCAGATAATGTTATTTGGAGTGTAAGGACTTTAGAAAGAAGTGGATACTTTCAGAATGTGTATGAAAGCATCTATTAAGAACTCATGTCTACCAACTCAACTCCAAGTCCTTACAAGTTGTATTAAGCCCAACATGATCTGGCCACTCCTACTTCTCTGAACACACCTTTACGACATCCTGCTTCACCCACCAGGCTCCAGTCAAACGGACCTCCATGCTGTTTCTTGTTCACTAAGCCTGGACCACTTTCTCACCTCTCTTTCTTCAATCACTGCTCAAATATCACCTTCTTACTGAATTATTCCTTGGCTACTCTAGAAAAAAATAGCACCTCCCCCATCCTGTCAGGCACTACCTGTGTCCCTCTCAAGCTTTTTCTCAAGTACCATCACCTTCTGATGTAAATAATTTATGTTTATTTGTGCGTTTGTTTTTCTGGCTCCTCTGCTGGCAGGTAAACTCCATGAAGGCTGAAGCTGGTCTGTTTTGTTCACTGCTGTATCTTCAGCACTTAAATCAATGCCTGGAAATAGCCTAGGAAGTCAATCAACATTCATTGTTCAATATCGAATTTATTTTCTATCTTACAGTATCTGTAAAGTCTGCATTGTTTTTAAAAAATGGAATAGAACATCACCAAGGAAAAATGAAAAAGTTATGGAATAATTACCTCCTAAACTATTGGGTTTTAACAATTTTATTGAGATTTTTAAATCTTTCATGGCATATTTCAACCCAATACTGTTAAACTCTTTTAGAAGATAGGAAAAAATATGCATCACAATTTACCATAGTGAAAAATGGAAACAGTGTAAATGTCCAACAATAGGGAGTTGCTTGATAAGTTAATGGGTATTTATACAGTGTATTCTTATATGGCATGAGAAATAATATTAACATGGAATAATGCTTCTGATGTATTCTTTAGTGTATAAAATATGTAAATATGCAAAAATATGATTTCAACTTTGTTGTATGTATTTGTGTGTCTATATACTAGATACAGACACGCTCAGAGGACTGGAAGGAAATACATCAAAATAGTAATGAAACAGATACAGATGTTTTAAGTAAACTGCACACCAAATGGAGGAGCTGGGAGTCAAACCTAGGCAGACTGGCTCTAGCCTGTATCTTAGCATCTTCTGTACTGTACACTGCTGGTTTTACGTGTGTCATGCTGTACACCTCAGCCTCACCAGCACCACTCCCTGTAACAGAGAGCTTCTGCAGTGCAAGGCTGGGTATCTGTAATCCAGCACCTAGCACACGCACCACCTCACCACATTGTAGAGTTGAATTACAGCACAATATAACTTTGGGTCCTATGTCTTCTCTTCCGGATAACAGGGTTAGATTACAGCAGGCATAAATCAGTCCTTTAGTTTTACCTGGAAAATACTGTTGAATAGTAGTATTCAATACTCTGCAGGCTAATATGTAGTGCTTTCTGTAATGACAATGAATGAGCCCACGAGTGTTGAGTTTTTTGCTTTTTCAGGACTGGGACTACTGCTGTTGACCAATGTGGAAAGGATTTAGCTCAAAAGCAGATCCTGTCGCTCAGTTGTGAGAATATGAGTTAACACCTTGGGCAACTCTTAGGTTATGACATCAGTTTGAGAGCAAGCTCAGACAAAACATCTTCTAAAGTATCATCATTGGTAAAGTCTATTTGGATATTTAATCAAAACACAGTGTCAGTAAATACAGCCCTAGACTAGAGTTTATAGTCTTAGGCAAGTAGCTTACAAGATGGTCACCATTTGTTCTTCTGTTTCCTTAGCCAGTTATCTTGATATCCAAGATGTCCTGTTTATAAACTGTCATCTACGAGGCCAGGGAGCAAAGTGAGCCCTGTGATGGATCACCCTCAGCAGACTGACTCCGCCTGTCGTTCTTGCTGCTCTAATTAAAAGACGGAGAAGTCAGGGGTCTAAGGCAGGGATGACAATAGGGCGGCAGTCCCCAAAATAGCAGCAAAGGAAAATGGATGCCTTTGAGTGATTGCATGATGTCTGAATTAATGGCCAGGAAATGAGCGATTATTGCATACTTAAAGCTGGGCTGTTTTATAAAGCTTGTGGTATGCTCAAAGCCTTGTACTTGAACTTGGGGAAATTTAAGAGGGGAATTTGTTCAGTTATTGCTTGGCTGGATATAATGCATATCCAAGCAGTGCTTAAACTAAGGGGAAAAACTGTTACTGTTGTTTTAGTATTGATGTTTCTAAAATAAGCACGATCTTATGAAACTCGTTTTGTAGGCACATGTAGTCTCTAGCCAGTTGTTGACTTAGAGAAACCGCTTTTATTGCCACTGCCTCTGTTCCTGACTTAAAATAATATTAGTTGGTATTTAAATAGATGTTTTACTGTGGAAGCAAAGCTTCTAAGATCACCTTTCTTTCTTCCTTTCTTTTTAAAAAAGAATATATTCTCACAGCACTGCTATTTGGCAAGTCAGTGATAAGCATCCTTATTTTTCCATGGCTGATTAGTTCTGTAGGTTAAGGCATCACACAAAAGAGGCCAAGGTCCAGTGTTTGATTCCCCCATGGGGGTGAGCTCCCCTAGGCTGCACTGCTAACCCCAGACGCCATCTTGTAATGGTGTCCATTCATCATGGGCAGAAACAGGAGAGGGTGAGGGTGGATCACAGCAAATCCATCACCACTGCTGGAAGCCCAACTGATCATGCTGGCCTCACAGACTGGGGGCTGGGAGGGGTCAGGGCAGTTGTTTTATGCAAAGAACAGTGAGGCATGCAATTGGGGAAATTGAGGTACAGCTACATTATATTGCTGAATTTTAAAAACCTGATCATTTTAATAAACTTCAAATCCACATTATTTTTTCCTACTTGTCAGTCAGTTTGAATTTTTTAGACATAATCCTAAAAACATTTGCCACTATCTGGCCTGTATCACATATGGGCATCTAATTATTTCTTAAACTATCTTTTGTTCTAAAAATAACCACCGCAAATTTAATAGCTGGAAAAAGGATGTCAAATGAAACCACCCTCCCTCCCACATATATCTTTTCACAGAGAATGGCCTACCTTAGAAGAACCCATAGGGAATAAAGGAGAAAAAAATACAGAAACATAACACTGACTTCAAAAGGCAGATGATTGGGGCTGAGGTAGGGGACGTTATATTTGCCTTGGTGTTGTGTTTGCAGGACAGTTATTCTTAGAGTGGCTGACCTTCCTATTGTGGATTTCTTTTATCTTGACTAACGTTGGCTCCTCTGTTTTTTCCCCATTTATTTATTTATTTTCCCTCCAACTGGTGGTGCTTCCAAGAAGCTCAGCTGCTCTCAGCCCCGCAGACTGTGCTGTCAGATGCTCTCAAGTGCCCTTGGCAGCTGAGGTCTCCACTCACGCATACCAAGCCCACAATCAAGATTTCACTGAGATGAGAAAAATCTGGGCCGTGTTCCTTACTCCATTCTGTCGTATGTCGTGCTTTCCTCATAGTAGGCCTTTTCTGAGAGTTCACAGAGTTAAATGGGCCCAGAAGCCAAGGTCTGTAAATGCTATTTATATGCTTCTCTGATGAGAGTGGTTTGGCTTCAGTTTTCAATGTGCTCCATCCACAGAGAGCCAGAACATCCTCTTCTCAGTTCAGGCAGACGTTAACCTCCACTTCTGGTTTCTTTCCTTTTCTTTTTTTTTTTAAATTAATTTTTAAATTTATATTTGTTTTTGAATGCGTTGGGTCTTCGTTGCTGCGCGCTTTCTCTAGTTGCTGCGAGGAGCAGGGGCTACTCTTCGTTGCGGTGCACAGGCTTCTTACTGTGGTGGCTTCCCTTGTTGTGGAGCACGGGCTCTAGATGCACGGGCTTCAGTAGTTGTGGCTCGCGGGCTCTAGATCGCAGGCTCAGTAGTTGTGACGCTTAGTTGCTCTGCAGCATGTGGTATCTTCCCCGACCAGGGCTCGAACCCGTGTCCCCTGCATTGGCAGGTGGATTCTTATGGTTTATTTTCTATCTGTGGGTGACCTCCACACCGGGCGTCAACTCTCCCTCCCTTGGCCACTAGGATTATCCACTGCATGTGTGTCTGGTCAGGAAGACCCAATTCTCAGTGTCCAAAGCACCTGGTCCCTGGCCCTCCTTCCCTCACTCCCCATTGTAGCTTCTGCCCCTCTGCTTGGCTGGAAAGGTAGCTTCTGGGTTTATGCTAAGCACTCTCTTCGTTCTTATAGAAAAATCAGCTCATTAGTGATTCCAGGAATTATAAGGGTAGAGAGAAGGCTTCCTATCTCAGGCTGAAGGAGGTTGCACAGAGTTATAATTAAGAGCACAGATTCTGGAGCCAGACTGCTTGGATCAAATCCATCACTTTGTAGCTGTGTGACCTCAGACAGGTTACTTAATTTCTCTGGCCTCCATCTTTCAATGCGTATACCAGTGTCTATTTCACAGGTTAACAGTTTTCGTAAAGCACTTGGACCTGGCAAAGAGTAAATGCTATGGAAGTGTTGCTCAAATCATGAGAACATTTTCCTCCTAAACCTTTCTGCTAACTACCTCGCCTATTATTTTCCTATAGCTTTCTTCCTTTGGGAGGCAGGCAGACAAGGCTGTGTGTCTTGGGACCAGGAATCAGACATCACCTGCCTACAGGCCCAGCCCCCAGCAAAGGTGTAACTGCAGGGTTAGTACATTTTCTCTGAATGAGCCCATGTGAAGCCTTGGCCCTGATGTATGACCTGACCTTCAGGGTCCTGCAGGCTATGGAGCAGCCAGCAGGTATATGTGAGGTGAGTGTGTGTGGTCTGTGAGGTGTGTGGAATATGGTGTCAAACCAGAATCTCTCTGGGTTAAAGCCTGTTTTGTACTCGAGACTCTCAGAGACATTTTTAGAATGAGAGAAGGAAACTCAAGAGAACTAGAGAGAAACTCTGGAAAAAGAATGTGTTTTAAAGAGAGGAGGAATCAAGGAATAATGGGAAAAATTTGCTTTTTGTAGAGAATTTAGAGACTTTAGTTACTTTCACAGTATTAACATGTACTTACTATACCTAAATATGTCCCTAATCTTGACTGATAAGCTTAAAGCAGCACTCAAGGACATATGTGTGAAGGGAGAGGGAAGGACCAGCATCATCAGCAACTATAGGCCTCAAAAGGGCCCTGGTATCTCTCCAGATCCTGCTTGGATCTTCTTGGAACGCTCCATATTCCTAATCAAATCTGCTTTCACAGTCCCAACAATCAATATAAGAAAATATACTTTTCCTAACGTATTTTACTGTGTGTTTCTTTTTTATTTTTGGATGACTAGTCATGGGATACATAAGGGAACTACTACGTGTATGTTTTAAAGACCTTTGAAATGGTCCATATATTTACATATAATTTATGAATTCTGAAAGATAAAGATGATTCTCCAATACCCCCAGCCCTGGGGCCATGTCTCTATGGATTACTATAACCATAGGACTTGCTCAGTGTGTTACCCCTGAAGATATGTTTAATAAATATTTATTTCAGTTAATTGCTGATTATATAGGTAAATGTGCCATCTATTATATTATCAGTTAAACAGGATCTGGGATAATATGTTTGTCTCCACTGGGCTTCAGGTGTGTAGAAATGGGTTGATAATTTTTGGTTCATGACACATTCTTATCATTGGTCCTGCTTTTATTGTTTACTTGTTTATTAATATAATTTTATAAAGTAATAAGTATCCGTGAACCCACCATCCAACACAAAAGCTCAGTCTTAACAATAACCTACATCTTACTTATGGTCATCCCCCCTTCCCCCCCATCCATTTCCCTGCTTCTCAATCCAAGGAAGCCATATCCAGAATCCTATGATGAATAATCATCTAAAATATGTCTCCTGGGATAGGGATGGGGAAGAAAAAACATTCCCAAGTTCCAAAGAACTGGCCTGAGGATTTCTGAAACAAATCCATCTGCAAGTTGGAGACAGTTGGTATTTTATTCAGACCAGCAGAAGACTGTCTAGTCTGATTCAATTCATCTTGGCACGGAGGGCTTTGCAGGCCTGTGATGAAAGGGGTAGGATGGGAGGAATTTCTTTGCCTTTTGATATTAAGTGTTTACAGGGACATGATAATCTACGTTTTAAAGTGTAGAACTAAGGCACTTTGTAGTAGTATATCAGAACTGATGTTCATCGTTAGGTAAAAGCTATAAAAGTCTTCCGTGAAGAGTAATTGTCTTATTCACTACATAATAAAGCTCTGCCTCCCATCCTCTGACTACTTTCAGCTCTTTTAGTTGTTTCTCTTGGAATGACTTCCATATTTCTCAGTAAGTGCATGATCCTTCCCCTTGAGTCATCAGTTTTACTCACTATCTGTGGAATATCTCCTCTGGTAGAGAGAACTTAGCTCTCTTACACAACCCTCCAGTCTTTCCCCATGATTTTTGGTTCATTCAGTATTTCAGAGTTTATAAAATTATGACTATAAATATTGTTGCCTGAGCCAAGTAGTGTACCCGTGATTACATTTCTTCTCTCATGTATGTTTTCCTTTCTCTGGAGTTACTAACTCCCTTGATTTTCACTGGACTTGTTTTCTTTGAACCCATTAATATGTCTTTCTATACTCTCTTCTGGTCTCCCAGTACAATTTCCCTCAGGGTTAATCTATCAGATTCTCTCTCATATTCTCCCTGTACCCTCCCTCCTGACTTTTTCTCCCTGGAAACATCTCTCCTGGATCCTGCATCCTCTTGCCCTGATCTGAACCAGTAGCTCTGGAGGCCTATGGTCCTGGGATTTTCCTTTGCCTTTTTCCTTCATTGGATTTTCTGTTTTCTTGAAGCGCATAATTTTCTCTTTCTTTTGCTCGCTTGTTTTGAGAGAAAAAAGAGTTCCAGAGAAAAAAAATTGTTTCATTGTCCTCTGTGTTCCAATATAGCTTTTGAGGAGTCTGATGCCATTCTTCTTCCTGACCCTTTGTTTGTCCCGGGTTTACTACTCTCTCGTTTGGAAGTTATTAGGATCTTCTATTTATCCCTAGTGTCCTAAAATTTCTTGATATGGATATTTTCCATTAGTTATACCAGACTCTCACAAGGCCTTTCATTTTTCAGATTTGTAAACTTTAGTTTGGTAATGTTTCTTATATTATTTATTTGATAATTTTCCCCCAACCACTTTCACTTTTCTTTCTGTCAGTTCTGTTCATCAGCTGTTCAACAACAGTCTACATTGATACTCAAATTCTCTTATGTTTTTCTTTCATTGTGGATTTCCTTGGCAGATTTTTTTTTTTTTAAACTTAATCTTCCAGTTCTTCTACTGGACTTTTTCTTTTCGCTGTCATATTTTTCTTTTCTAAAAGCTCTTCCTTCTTATTTGTTCCCTTTTTATAGCTTCTTCTTATTTCATGGATACAATATTTTCTCTTTTCCCCTTAAGGCACTTCGTCCCAGCTTACCCTTTCCCCTCACCATGTCCTCAAGTCCATTCTCTACATCCTGTCCTGCCCCTAGGTTCTTCAGAACCATTTTTTAAAAAAATATTCCATATATATGTGTTAGCATATGGTATTTGTTTTTCTCTTTCTGACTTACTTCACTCGGTATGACAGACTCTAGGTCCATCCACCTCATTACAAATAACTCAATTTC
>NC_041215.1:81531977-81533251 GCF_002837175.3 Physeter macrocephalus
TTTCTTTTTAGATTCAATATATGTGTTAGCATACCGTATTTGTTTTTCTCTTTCTGACTTACTTCACTCTGTATGACAGTCTTTAGGTCCATCCACCTCACTACAAATAAGTCAATTTCATTTCTTTTTATGGCTGAGTAATATTCCATTGTACAAATGTGCCACATCTTCTTTACCCATTCATCTGTTGATGGACACTTAGGTTGCTTCCATGTTCTTGCTATTGTAAATAGAGCTGCATTGAACATTGTGGTACATGACTCTTTTGGAATTACGGTTTTCTCAGGGTATATGCCCAGTAGTGGGATTGCTGGGTCGTATTACCATTACCAGTTCTAGTTTTAGTTTTATAAGGAACCTCCATCCTGTTCTCCATAGTGGCTGTATCAATTTACATTCCCACCAACAGTGCAAGAGGGTTCCCTTTTCTCCACACCCTCTCCAGCATTTATCGTTTGTAGATTTTTTGATGATGGCCATTCTGACTGGTGTGAGGTGATACCTCATTGTAGTTTTGATTTGCATTTCTCTAATGATTAGTGATGTTGAGTATCCTTTCATGTGTTTGTTGGCAATCTGTATATCGTCTTTGGAGAAATGTCTATTTAGGTCTTCTGCCTATTTTTGGATTGGATTGTTTGTTTTTTTTATATTGAGCTGCATGAGCTGCTTGCATATTTTGGAAAGTAATCCTTTGTCAGTTGCTTTATTTGAAGATATTTTCTCCCATTCTGAGGGTTGTCTTTTCATCTTGTTTATGGTTTCCTTTGCTGTGCAAAAGCTTTTAAGTTTCCATTGATCTATATTTCTGTTTTTGTGCCAGTACCATACTGTCTTGATTACTGTAGCTTTGTAGTATAGTCTGAAGTCAGGGAGTCTAATTCTTCCAGCTCCATTTTTTCCTCTCAAGATTGCTTTGGCCATTCAGGGTCTTTTGTGTCTCCATACAAATTTTAAGATTTTTTGTTCTAGTGCTGTGAAAATGCCATTGGTAGTTTGATAGGGATTGCATTGAATCTGTAGATTGCTTTGGGTAGTATAATCATTTTCACAATGTTGTTTCTTCTAGTCCAAGAACATGGTATATCTCTCCATCTGTTGGTATCATCTTTAATTTCTTTCATCAGTGTCTTATAGTTTTCTGCATACAGTCTTTTTGTCTCTTTAGGTAGGGTTATTCCTAGGTGTTTTATTCTTTTTGTTGCAGTGGTAAATGGAGTGTTTCCTTAATTTTTCTTTCAGATTTTTCATCATTAGTGTATAGGAATGCAATA
>NC_041215.1:81533261-81604234 GCF_002837175.3 Physeter macrocephalus
CATCTGCAAACAGTGACAGCTTTAATTCTTCTTTTCCAATTTGGATTCCTCTTATTTCTTTTTCTTCTCTGATTGTTGTGGCTAAAACTTCCAAAATTATGTTGAATAATAGTGGTGAGAGTGGACAACCTTGTCTTGTTCCTCTAGACAATCTTGTCTGATCTTAGAGGAAATGCTTTCCTGGTTTTGGGATTCTGTTGGCTGGCTTCTCTTCAGTACATCCCTCTGCAGCCACTTAGCTTTAACCTTTCCGCTTGGTTAAGTCAGTTACCACCTTCCATCTGCTTTCCATGTGTATATAACCATGGCTGAGGATTTCAGATGACTCCTAGGCTCAATAGAGATGGAGCCTGTGTTTTTGTTTCTTGTTTCATTTACTGTTTTGGGGGTGGTTTTCAGAAGTGATGTGGCAGAACAGAAAAGTCAGTCTATAGCATCTTAAAACCAGAGGTGTACAATCATTTAATACAGTTATGAGAGGGTCTCCAAGAGATATGAGGGTTCATAACAGAGGGACATTTGAGGGAGTGAGGGTTGGCCATCTGAGCTAAGAGGAAAGGTCCTGAGGAAAGGCTATCATTGTTACAAAGCAAACTGATCATATTAATTGTTTTTAGTTTTCCTTGAGACTTAAACGACTTTGCTGGGTATAAGTTACAAACATCTGGTTATAAAAAAATAAGTCATGGGGATGTAATGTACAGCATGGTGACTATAGTTAACAGTACCGTATTGTATATTTGAAAGTTGCTGAGAGAGTAGATCTTAAAAGTTCTTATCATAAGAAGAAAAATTGTAACTATGTGTGGTGATGGATGTTAACTAGACTTGTGCTGATCATTTTGTAATATATACATATATCAAATTATTATGTTGTAAACTTGAAACTAATATAATGTTATATGTCAATTATATCTCAATAAAAGTATGATATATTAAACCTTATGAGAATGTAAATTTTTTAAAAACAAAAACTGTTTAAATACAATGTCCATTGGCAATGATCATTGGAATACTTTCATGTGATTGCACATTTTTTGGAGGGTGGAGATTCTTCCTTACTTTGAAATGTTAAGTCATGTAGATCTTTAAAAATATGTTTTTCAAATCCTCAAACAGCAGTTTGTGTTACTCTGTCTTCCTTTGAACATTCTGAAGCTTAGAAAAAGAATTTCTCAGAGATTATTCCCTTCTTCTTTTTGCTAAATAACCATTCAGGCAACTTACACTTAAAAGAGGAAACACTGACATTTAGTCAACAAAAGAAAGTTGTACTTGATATCCTGTTTGTATGCAGGATGAAAATAGCTCTTCAAAAATAACAGATTGAAGTTGATATTAGAAACTTCCACTTTGATAGTGAGCATTTCTCTGTCTCTGTTCCTGAGATGATCTATGCTCCCATAATAAATAGGGCATCAAATGGAACACGATTGTGTCGGAGTTTCTCTGTTTTGCACAAACACAAGTATACATATTTTACAATGACAGTTGATAATAAAGATTTGCACAGGACTCATCTGTTTGTACCTTTATTATAACCCCATTATTGGTGATATACTGTACACATTTTTTTTTTTTTTATGAAAGGAAAAAGAACAGAATGCAATAACAGAAAACCAGTGGGTAGAGCTCTTGTTGATCTGGTTCTTGGGGTTTTGGGGTCCATGCCTGCAGCATTCTAGGGATTCCTTTATGGACTAAGATTGGGAATAATCTCACTGTGCCTCAGGTGTAGTGTCTAGAGGAGTTGTCTCTGGATTTACTTAAGTACCCAGCATAGGTACATTTGTTTATTTAAGGGGATGTTGTTACATGTACTTTGTATATACCAAATGAAAAATTAAAGATGATCTAGGTACTACACCTAAATTTTAAAAAATTTAATTTTCTACCTGTACCCAGTATCTCACTCCTATTTTGGAGCCCACTGGTCTGGAAACAAGGTCCCCATTTTACCTATAAAATGAAAGCTCCTAGAATTTTCTTCTACAATAAGTGAATCACTTAGTGAGAACAGAGTCTGGAGAAGCATATGTAGCTTATTTTTTTCTTCTCAACGCCCATCTAAACCTCTCTATATTAAAGGGCATTCTTCACTCATGGAAAATTCTCTTAACTAGGCATTGGTATAGAAACCCAGCTCCCAGAAGTCATATTCTCCCCTATGTGATTTGAAAGTATTCTGCTGGCTATGTTTATGTCCTCAAAGTCCAGGATCAGAAATGGAATTTTCAGATTAGTTGCAGATGCCCTCCCCTCCCCCTTTGTAACTGGATGTGCTTTAATTCAAAAGGAAACTTTTCAGGCCATTAAGCTTCAATACAGTTTAATGCCTTTGGGCTGTGGGGCTTGAAATCATAGAGAAGCCTGAATAAATGTTTTAAAATAAAATCTGGAAAGCAAAGTACATTTTTTGTCCTTAACAGCAGATTTGTGTTTAGTTTTGTGATTTCCTGCCTTGTTCAAATCAAAGATCTTGGTCACATGGAGGCTGTATCAGCCCCTGTGGAGGGCCCAGCCCAGCTGAGGAGTGGACAGGCCAAGTCTGAGGAAGTTTGGCTTGTCACAGAGGGAGGAAGGCAGTGACCTCCGCCTCCTTCTTCTCGTATCTCCCGTTGCGGAGCACAGGCTCCGGACGCGCAGACTCAGCGGCCATGGCTCACGGCCCAACCGCTCTGCGGCATGTGGGATCTTCCCGGCATGTGGGATCTTCCCGGACCGGGGCACGAACCCGTGTCCCCTGCATCGGCAGGCGGACTCTCAACCACTGCGCCACTAGGGAAGCCCCTCGTAGCTTTAAAATAGTCTCAAGTGACCAGTTTGCATTCTGGGCCGTAGTAACTTTTGCAGAATGAATAATATTTTCTTAAGCACTTTTTAAGTTCTCATTCACAGCCTATTTTAAAAATGATTTAATGAATAAAAATATGCTGTTTATAAGTCCCTAAGTGCATATTTTTCAGAAAGGCCTAAAAGAGTAGCTTCGTTTACACATTTAATACAATGGCCAAGTGGGATGTTATTGTGGTCAGAACTCCCTCACAATGATTTATGGAGAAAATGGCTATCTGCCTGGTCATCTTTTTTAGAATCAGATTCGATTTTAACACATGATTCACTTGAACTTGTACAGACCCTCGGCGCCGCTTTTCCAATGGGGAAACTAAGGCTTGCAGATATACGAATAACTTGCTCCGGTTTAAGCCAAAGACAGCAGGGTAATCAGGAGCAAAGTAAGATTGTTGGAAAATCTAGCCAGTGTGCTGCCTGTAGTCTGTAAGGAAACCTTAGTCAGAAGAGGTCTGATAATGGAGACAAGAACGGGGCTCTTACCTCTAGGCTGGAGAAAGGATTTGTTAAGCAAATTAATGATCTACAAAGGACAGCCTTTAAGTCTGGGGGAGCAGCCAGCCTTGTGCAATTGGCATGATAATTGTGAATCATTTCTCTATTTGTCAATCAGGTCCCTGAATAATCTCTTATTAGCAATACCTAATTAGAGTTCTTGTGCATAATTTAAAGGAATAAAATGACGTTGATTTAAAATAGTCTCTTATTCAGATTAGACTAAGTGTTGCAGTATCACATGCCATCTTTTATGTAGCAAAGTGCTAGCTTTAAGTGTCTTAATTTTAAAAATTAAGTTTTAAAGATTTACTCATAAATTTGCTGTTATCAAATATATGTGGGGTTCCGAATACTTTCATTATTTAGAATTAAAAATCATTCTAATTTCAAATAAGAAATTGATTTTAAAAACCATTTCCCACCAAGAAGAAAATTTAACTTTATTTTTTAAAACAGTTATCTCTATGAGACAGTCCATAAGGGAGCAGCAGGCTGAGATGGAATTTAACTGAAAAATAAATTATTGGGTAAGAGTATGTCCTGTCAAATTTATAAATATTAACATTCTATTTTCCTTTTTAGGTAGACTTCCTAGGAATAATCCATAACCTTTGAATAAACTTAAATAAATGTATCTTTTGTTGTTTTTGTCAGTGTGGTGCTTTAGGAATTTCAGGAAGCCTATAATTCTGGCAAAATGAAAGAGATTACTTCAGTATTTCTCAGTAAAAAGGAGGATCCAGTGATATCATAATTTATTTTCATACCCCAAATAAGAAGAAAAAATAACTATTGGTTATATATTACTCAGGCCTGCAAATACAAAGTCACTATTTGACTTGAGCTGTTTTAACAAATCTTCTAGCCCAAATCAATTCAAGTTAATCAGATACAGGCCACTGAAAACTATCCAGAGTGATTTAGGAGGTGCACTGCACAGGCCAGTCATGAGAGAATCAGAATTCTTTTGAAGAGCTAAAGCTTTAAATTGTTAAGTGTTTAAAGTGGGAAAATTCATCTTTTTTTTCAATCGGAAAACCCAGGTCAAGCTAGAGTGATACAGTGCAGCTTCTCAACGGAGAATAATATTGAATTGATTTGAGGGTAGGAGTTCTTGGTGATTAGCTTTCAAATAAGGATGCCATTCTCTGGAATTCTGCATTAAACCCAGTTTCATCTTCTCCTTGAGAAGTAGTAATTTTCATCCAGCAAAAAGCATCTCCTGTGCGGTGGTAATAACAAAATGAAAATTTACCAGGTACTTCAGTAATGTATAGTCATCAGTGAATCTAACAAGGATGCATTTTATAAGAAAATCAATGAGAAAGTGATTATATTGTTGACTGGAGCCAGCATCCACAAATGAAAAATAGAAAGAAAAATATCACTTTGCATTGGACAGAGTTTCAGTGTATATAATGTGCCGGGATCGTCTCTTCAAAGTTATTAGGTATCTAGAGGAACAACAGGCAGCAATGTGATAAAAAATACTTCAGGCCTTTTAAAATGTCAAAAACAACCTTAAAACCACTATTTCATCCCTAATCTATTGTTTGAATAAAGTGCAGTTTTCTGTCCCATCGAAATGTTTGTGTCTAAGTTGAAATGTGTTGTGAGCCTCTGTTTGGAGGTATTCATATTTAAAAATGGGAAAAACTGTTCAAACAGTGAGTTGAAAAAAAAAATCAGTGAAAAATTCTAGCAGATAAACATCTGGAAAACATGGGAAATGAATTTTTTTTAAACCTCTGAGGACTGGAGATCTTGTACTTAACCAGTGTTGTTTCTAAATACTCGCAAGAATGAACACGTACTTGGCAAAGAGTGATTGACATATGTTATAAAGAAGAATACAACACACTTATGATTTTGAAATATACTTAATGTAATCGAAACTACCTTAAAAACCACTTTTTTAATACTGTGACTATATCATTCCATCACAATCCTCTCAGTTTTCTTCCTTAAAAAGTATATGAACTTGAAATTACAAGACTTGAAAGGTTATTTAGCAAGTTTTTTTCATTAAATTTGAAATATGCATTCACTATCATAAATGCATCTGATTCTAAAATACGAACTTATTTTGATATCTTGATTCTACTTATTTTGGTCCCTTTATTTTTTAAACTCTTACAGAAGTGTACATAGATAACAATTTTAAAAGGTGAAGTATTTTAAAGGTTTAAAATTAACAACAGCAGCCCCTGACTCAACTTTTCCCTCCTGAGTCCTTTCCAGTGGCAACCGCCTGTAACTCTTCTAATTTGTTGTAGTATTTGTGATCATGTTTCTGAATAACTTCCTTACATGACTATTAAAAATTTTTTTTTCAAAACGAAAACACTAATTTGAAAAGATACATGCACCCCAATGTTCATAGCAGCATTATTTACAATTGCCAAGATATGGAAGCAACCTGTGTCCATCAACAGAGGAATGGATAAAGAAGATGTGGTATACAATGGAATACTACTCAGCCATAAAAAACAGCGAAATTTTGCCATTTGCAGCAACATGGATGGACTTGGAGAGCATTATGCAAGTGGAATAAGTCAGAGAAAAACAAATACTGTATGATATCACTTAAATGTGGAACTAAAAAATAAAACAAACCAGTGAATATAACCAAAAATAAACAGACTCACAGATATAGAGAACAAACTAGTGGTCACCAGCGAGGAGAGGGAAGGAGGGAGGGGCAAGATATGGGTAGGAGATTAAGAAATACAAACTACTATGTATAAAATAAATAAGTTACAAGGATATATGGTACAACACAGGGAATACAGCCAATATTTATAACTATAAATGCAATATAACCTTTAAAATCTGTGAATCAGGGCTTCCCTGGTGGCGCAGTGGTTGAGAGTCCGCCTGCCGATGCAGGGGACACGGGTTCGTGCCCCGGTCTGGGAAGATCCCACATGCCGCGGAGCGGCTGGGCCCGTGAGCCATGGCCGCTGGACCTGCGCGTCCGGAGCCTGTGCTCCGCAACGGGAGAGGCCACAACAGTGAGAGGCCCGCGTACAGCAAAAAAAAAAAAAAATCTGTGAATCATTATGTTGTACAGTTGAAACATATAATACTGTACATCAATTATACCTTAATTAAAATTTTTTTTCAGCTTTTAGATATTTTCTATTGGTTTCCTACCTTTAAAGATGAGGTTTGGCTTTCATACCCTTCCTGCCTCCAGACACCTTCCCTCATTTTGGTTAGATCAATATTTGAAGTTTATAACTATGTACCTCTTTTTCACAGCTGAGCCATACGTATGACATCATTTCCTTTATTGTCTACTTTGTTGTTTCCCCTGGAATTAATACTCTCTTTCTCTTTTTCATTTGCTTAGTTTTCTGTTTTTGTTCTAATTTGTCCCCAAATCTTGGACAAAGGGGTAAAGTTTCTGTGACTACAATCAAACAAATCAGGTAACCTTTTTCTTAGATACATCCCTCCAGAATCCCCTTTTCACCTTGCCACAGTCTAGACTGCCTCATGGCTGGAGCCCTAGAAGCTCCCTTTACCATCATCATGTAGATTCCCCGTAACTTTCTCTATGCTGGATCCCAAATCTTCCTCTTTCTTGTTTTACCACCCCTTTGGGTAGTAAGCCTCTAGCCTATTGGATTCCTAATAAAAAAAAAAAAAAAACCAAAAAACAGAGGAGATCATTTTTTTGGTCTTTGCATTTCCAAAAATGTTTTAATCTCTCTTTACATTTGATCAGTATTTTAGCTGAGAACAGAATTCCTATATGCAAATAACTTTCCTTCAGTCTTTCGAAGGCATTTCTTCAAAGTCTTCTTGTTTCCAATTTTGCTGTTAAGATTTCCTATGCCATGCTTTGTATGTGGCCCTTATATCAAAGTTTCTGGATTTCCTCTTTGTTTCCAGAGTTCTGAAATTTCATGATTATGAGCTTTGATATCAACCTTTTTTTCACTTACTATGCTGGATACTTGAAGAGCCCTCATATATGGAACCCCATGTCTTTCTCCTCTGTGTGTTCTTTTCTGGTGTTCAATGATTTCCTCCCCTCCTCTTTCTCCATTCTTTCTTTGTTAAGCTGCTATAATCAGAAGATAAACTTTCCAAACAGGTCATCTGAATTTTTCATCTTATGTCTTCCACAGTCTTATATTTATTTTAAAAATTTGATTGCTGGGAATTTTTCTAAACTTTATCTTCCAACCATGCTACTACTTAAAAAAAAATGTCAGTGATCATTATTTCCAAAAACTTTTCACTGTTCGTTGAATGTCTTTTAATAACGTATATTTTTGAGGATCTTTCTTAGTTTTCAATGTTTCTTCTGTTTCTGCATTGTTTCTGTTTTCCCCAAGTGATCCACCCATCCTACATTCCTTCCTTATCTCTTTTCTGTCTTTCATGTTAGAAGTGTTTCTTAAATGTCTAATGATCCTTGGCTGTCTGTCCATTTGTAAGAGTGAGTCTCTACCATGCAATCTGGAAGCTGTGTGCACGTGTGCCCAGCTCAGGGCTGGATAACCGTGAGGCTTTGATATCAGGAGACCTGACAGCATTCCTCCATTAGGGCAGTGACTCAGCTGGTCACATTTACTTGTCTTTTCTTCAGCTTGGTCAGTTTTTTTTTCAGAGAGGATTCCTGCCTGGGAGATAGAAGCCAGGCTCCCAGCATTCTTGGAATTCAGTTGGGGAAGGGTACTGTTCCATATGTAGACTTTCACTTAATCCTTCTGTTTTTAGTAAGGAAATTCTGTGCTTGGTTGTGATTGTAGCCCTGTGTCCAAAGTCATTCTAATTCAACTTTTCTAGAGGCTAGAACTCTAGAATTCTGCCAGATTAGGGGTATATTAGGGTATTGTCTAACTGTGGTGGCTGGGGAAGGGGACCTGTTGTATATAACTGCTGTAGAATATATAGAATTTTAACCAATCCTTTTGTTTTTGGTTCACCCACATCCCTGACTCCAGAAATATCAAGTGCCTCCAATTCCTGAACCTTTCAGGTTTCTATGGTGCAAATATATTGGTGGGGCTTTTCCCCGCTGCTGGCTTCAGTTTCTGTTTTCTTGAGTCTACCTGGACAGTTAAGACTTGTCCACTGCTTTCTAAGCTTCCACAATTTTATTATGGCCACTTCCTCTCCTGTTCTCTCAATCCTTGTGAGTAAATGCTTTTTCAAAAATCATTTAATTACCATTTCAATGGTTATTTGGAAGGGACTAGCGGGAAGAGCACCTAGGAAGTCTATCATGTTTAAGTAGAAGTGTCCAATTTCCTAATTTCAATTGTCCTTCCTATGTTAGGTTTGCTTGTTCTTTCTTCTCTGGTTTCCAAAGGGGAGTCTTTAAGGCTCAGCCCTATTTCCTTTCTTCCCTTTGGTGCCTACTTTGAAGACCTCATGAATATGACAATTGCTCTTGTGCTGCTACCTCCAAGCCTGTATCTCCAATCCTGTTTTTCATCTAAACTCAAGTTCCATTATTTCCATCAGCCCAGCAGGGCAGGGACTAGGATGAAGCAATTGAAATCCCAGGTGCAAAAGTTAAGGAGGCAGTCCCTCCCAGGGTGTGTGACCTGAGACCTGAGCAGCCCTGCTACCTTGCACCTATTACCCTTTGGGCTATCTTATTATCACCTCCAAATTATTGATGTCCAAAGCCAAGTTCATCATCTCTCTATTCACAATCCTTCTCTCTTCCCCCATCTATACCTCTGGTCTTTGTCATTAGCACTACCAATCTCCCTGTCAGATTCAGTTCTCTCCCTACCAACTCCCTGATGGTTGGACTCAAAGTTTTATCTATTTTTCTTTTAAAATATCTCTTTTATCTGTTCCTCTCAATGGGGATTTTAACTCTGGAAGCCTTGGATGAAAACTTTCCCTGCTCCCAAATTCCTTTCACACTGTTTTCATCACTTCTTTAAAAATCTTTGGTGTCTCTTTCCTAATCATTCGAATCTAAAATGCCTGCTGTGCTTTCACAACCCCCATCATCTGACTCTACCTTACCTTGAATTGATTCATTTCCCTTTTAAGGCGCAATACAAGTCATAGTTCCCTCAGGAAGCTTTGAGTCACTGCTCATTTCTGACTAGTCTGTTTAGCTTCCCCTTTTCAGTCCCTCTAGTACTAATTGTCCATTTTACACTTAACTTTACACTGACATAGAGCAATCCATGCCTCGTGGTCATGTCCTACTCATTGGCGCAAAGCCAGGTTCATCTTCGCATTCACAATCCACCTATCTTTTCCTTACCTTTCATTCTCTTTTCTGACAGTAACACTTCTAATCTGTCAGCGAGATTCATTTGTCTGCCCCCCACCCCCGATATTCTGATTTAAAGTTCTATCAATTTTTCCTGTAAAATTTATCTCATATTTTTATGTCTGGCTCCTCATGTAGATTGTAGGCTCATGGGAGGCAAGATACATGTATGAATATGGCTTCTTGTGAAGTCCTAAGCAAATAGAAGTCTCACAAATTCTCCTTAATAAGTAAGAAAAGCTCCTCCAATGTTTTACACAATAGTTATTATCCATGAGAAAGAAGGACAAATTTATCTTCTTATCAAAATAATATCATTTCAAAAGAAAAAGGTATTGCATGGTTACCCCAATCCAATATCAGATTCATTATTTAGTATACATTTAAAAAAATTTGTGTAATTAGATAAAATGTGTTAAACCGGGTGCTGAAACTGTGCGTAAAACCTAAACTTTAGTCATTCAAAATATATTTATGATTACTATGATTATTACAAAACTATAGTTTTACATAAAGTTTCATATAATGTAAGACAGCAAGAAGCTTTCTAAAACCCTACCAAACTCAACCCTCTACTGAGTCCAATAAGATCTCTCTAGACCCTCTCAACTTCCCAGCTTCCCTCCTTGGTGAATGTCTATGGTTTCAGCACTAAGAACAAGAGGTTTGAAAGCAAAGAAAGAACAAGCAACAATTCATAATGATTCTCTGATACATTTTTCAGTCTTTCCAGACTATTTCACCTGGAATTTTATTCAGTTACTCCAAACTTTTCCCAACAAAAAACCTCTGCAAACTGCCCAACTCCTAGTTATTTGGGAAAGAAGAAATTCAGTTAGGAAATGGTAAGTGGGATTGAATTAGTGCTTCTCTGGGAAGGTGTGAGGTTTGAATTTAGGACTGAGCTTTCTAGCCTTCGGGGGCATTTTAGAAGGGCAAGTAGAGTGTCAAGATTACAGCAGTTTTCCTGATCATTCAGGTCTGAACTCCACATTACTTAATTAACAGTGTCGTCTTGGTCTTGTAGTGTTTGTGGTGGTGACCCCATCACTCATGAGATCTCTGCTTCTGTATTCCCCCTTTCTCAGCAGCTCCCCCCCGCTGTAATCCACAGATATATGCTACCTACCAGGAATCACCTGGGATCTTGTTAGCATGCAGATTCTGATGGGTTGGGCCTGGGTGGATCTGGAGAGTCTCAGTCTGCAGAAGCTGCCAAGTGATGCCACTGCTAGCGTCTGAGGAACACACTTTGAATAGTAAGGAATCATTAGATGTAGGAATAATTAGAAGAATTTGCTCATGCTCCAAACTGTTATTTTTAAGAGTAAAGTACTGCAGACATGCCGAACTTCCTAAATATATTGAATTATCATGATCTCTTATTGATAATTACAGACCCATGATTTTGTACTTTATTTCCATCTGCTGATGTCCCAGTGGGAACCTCGTCCTCACATCAGAGAGGGCCGGGTTGCAGACAGGCATGCTTCCCTTGAGCTCCCGGAGTCAGCACTCATCAGGGCTCTTGGGAAACCAAGGGAACAATTCACAGCCCCTCAGGGAGCCACTCACTTGGACATTTGGGGGTATTTCTAACGCTCTCCAGCTCTGAGTAACTGGATCTTCATTTTTAAGAGGGCTGCTCTGAAGTACTTAGCTTTGAAGAATATGTGTGGGTCCCACTACTGGCTGGGAGGCTGCATGTGGACTGCAGGTCTCTGATTTATGGGGTTTCTCCCCCTCTCGTTCAGCAGGGAGTCACTGGCCAGATAGTCCAACAGAAATATGACTCTTAGTGGTGATAAACATTCTGAGAAGAGGGCAGCAAATGTGACTGAGAAAAGAACTGAAAAAGAAAATAACATTTTATTCACTGAGCTACCCTCAGCTTCTCTCTCAGGGAGACAGTGGTTGTCCTTCCTTCCTGTGGGAGGTTGATATAAAAATATGAGGCTCTGGATTACCTGGCTGAGCAGGAGATTTTTCACAAAGGCTGTTTTGCCTGACATTTTAGAAGGATTGATTCATTTTAAGATACAGATTAGATGGGGATATCTCCCTTTACAGACTGATTTTATTCTATTTTATTTTTATTAACTCATTTATTTTCCAGGACCGGATTGAGCAGCCATTCGTCTGAGTTGAAAGACATTTGATCTGAACTGATACTTGTCTATATTTGTCTATTTGAGAGGAACGGCCTCTGTGAAATTTGAAATGAGAGCTCAGATTAGTTTCTACAGCTATCTAACCATCAGATTAAGAAGCACTTTTAGATCAGACCAAACAAGCAAGGACTGAAATGATTTCCCACTTCCTTTTATCTGTGATTCTTAAAGTATGGGCTCCAGACCAGCTCACCTTGGAACCAATTAGAAATGCAGATTCTTAAGCTCTACTCCAGACTCACTGAATCAGAAATTCCAGGAGTGCAGTCCATCACTCTGTGTTTTCTTTTCTCCTGAGATCTGTATTTTTATGATATGGTCACCTCAACCAATTTTAGAAATGTGTAAAGTTAAAAGTGAAAGAAAGACCCACCCAACCTCTTCTCCTGAGTGCCTCATCCTTTGTAAAAATAGTTGAGCTTATTTTCTTTAATTTTTAATTTTGAAATAATTATAGATTCACAGGAAGCTGCATAAAAGAAATGTACAGGGAGGTCCTTCTTCCAATTTCTCCCAATGCTAATGTCTTGTATAACTAGAGTACAAAGGCAAAACCGGGAAATTGGCACTGGGACAGTCCACAGAACTTATGTAGCCTTCACCAGTTTTATATGCACTCATTTGTGTGTGTGTTTACTTCTGTGCAACTTTATCACATGCATAGATTCGTGCAACCACCATTACAATCAAGATACACCATTGTTCTATCACCACAAGGCTCCCTTGTGTTCTCTCCTTGTAACTACACCCACTCCCCTCCCTTCTACTCCATCCCCATCCTTAACCTCTGGCAACCACAAATCCATTCATCATCTCTATAATTTCATTATTTCAATTTTATTTATTATTTGTAAGTTTATTTTTTTATGTAAATGGAATCATATAGTATGTAACCTCTTGGGATTGGTTTTTATTCTTTTAACTCAACATAATTCTCTGAGATTCATCCAGGTTGTTGAATGAATCAACGGTTCGTTCCTTTTTAATGGCTGAGTAATATTCCATGGTAGGGATGTCCCACAGTTTGCTTAACCACTCAATCACTGAAAGACAACTGGGTAGTTTCCTATTTTTGACTGTTATGAATACAGCTGTTGTAAACATTCTTGTACCTGTTTTTGTGTCAACATGTTTTCATTTCTCTGGGATAAACACCCAAGAGTACAATTACTGGGTCATATGGTAGTTGCATATTTAGTTGTCTTTTTTTTTTTTTAACTGCCAAACTGTTTTCCAGAGTGATGGTATTATTTTATGTTTACACTAGCAATGTATGAGTGATCCAGTTTCTGGCCACCGTTTTTAATTTCAGTCATCTATTCTGTTAGGTGTGTATTGATATCTTATTGTAGTTTTACTTTGCATTTTTCTAATAGGAAATGATTTTGAACATCTTTTCATATGCTTTTAAAAATTATTTTATTTCATTTATTTATTTTTTTGTCTGCGTTGGGTCTTCTTTGTGGTGCGTGGGCTTCTCGTTGCGGTGGCTTCTCTTGTTGTGGAGTACGGGCTCTAGGCCGCATAGTTGTGTCAGTAGTTGTGTCTCATGGGCTCAAGAGCGCAGGCTCAGTAGTTGTGGCACATGGGCTTAGTTGTTCGGTGGCATGTGGGATCTTCCCGGACCAGGGATGGAACCGTGTCCCCTGCATTGGCAGGCAGATTCTTAACCACTGTGCCACCAGGGAAGTGCCTTTTCATATGCTTATATGTCATCTGTATATCCGCTTTGATGAAATACTTGTTCATGTCTTCTGCCTCTTTCCTAGTTGAATTGTTTGATTTATACTATTGAGTGTTGAGAGTACTTCAGGTGTATGATTTGTAAATATTTTCTCCTAGTCTGTAGCTTATCTTTTCATTCTCTTAACAGAGTCTTTTGCAGAGCAAAAGTTTTTAATTGTGATGAAGTCCAATTTATCAAATTTTCCGTTTAAGGATTATTCGTTTGGTG
Source organism: Physeter macrocephalus (assembly GCF_002837175.3). NCBI lineage: Eukaryota > Metazoa > Chordata > Mammalia > Artiodactyla > Physeteridae > Physeter > Physeter macrocephalus. The sequence goes on from NC_041215.1 coordinate 81,546,997, forward strand.
TCAAGTCTAGGTCCCAAAGATTTTCTCTTTTTTTTTCTAACAGTTTTATAATTTTCCATTTTCCATTTAAGACTCTGATCCTTTTGAGTTAACTATAAGAGCAGTTACAGAGGACATCTTTACCTTGTTCCCAATTTTAGGGAGAAGGCATTTAGTCTTTCACCATTAAGTATGATATTAGCTGTAAATTTTTTTGCAGATGCTTTTATCAAGTTGAGAAAGTTCTCATCAGCAAAAACCAGTTTGCTGAGTTTTTATCATGAATGCCTGTTGAATTTTGTTAAATGCTTTTCCTTCATCAGTTGAAATGGTCATATGATTTTTTTTCTTTAGCCTGTTGAGTTACTGGATTGCCTTCTTTTTGTTTGTTTGTTTTGTTTTTGAATAATGAACCAGCCTTGTATTCCTGGAATAAGTCTCACTTGGTTGTAATATATAATTTTTATTTTTTATATATGGATAAATTCAGTTTTCTAAATTTTGTTGAGGATTTTTGTGTCTAAGTTCATATTTGTCTGTAGGTTCCTTTTTTTGTGCTGTTTGTTGATTTTGGTATTAGGGTATACTGGCCTCATAAGATGAATTGTTCCCTCCTCTTCTAGTCTCTGAAAAAGAGTGTATAAAATTAATGTTAATTCTTCTTTAAGTGTCTGATAGAATTCTCCAGTGAAACTATACAGAACCAGGAATTTGGGAAGGGGAATTCTAAATTATGGGTTTAATTTCTTTAATGGTTATAGGACTATTTAGATTATTTTATCTTGGCTAAGATTTGGTAGTTTGTGATTTTCTAGTTTGGTTGGTCAGTTTCTTCTAAGTTGTCAAATTTATGTGTAAAGTTATTTGTATACCCCCTATTATCGCTTTAATGGCTGCAACATCTGTATTGAAATCTTCTATTTTATTCCTGATATTGGTGATTTGTGTCTTCTTTTTGTCTTTATTAGTCTTATCAGAAGTTTATTAACTTTATTGCTTTAAAAAAGAGAGCTTTTTCTTTATTGATTTCCTCTATTGTTTTCCTGTTTTAAGTTTCATTGATTTCTTTTCTTTTCTTAATATTTCCTTCCTTCTGCTTGCTTAGGGCTTAATTTGATCTTCTTTTTGTAGTTTCTTGAGATAGCAACTTAGATTTTCAATTTGAGAGCTTTCTCTTTTCTAATATAAACATATGTTTCCCTCTCAGCTGCATCCCACAAATTTATTATACTGCATTCCACTTTCATTTAGTTCTATGAATTAAAAAAATTTCTTTTTGAGTTTCTCCTCTTCCACTTATGGATTATTTGGGAGTATTTTGTTTTATTTCCAAGTGTTTGGAGATTTACCTGTTGTTTCTCTGTTATTAATTTCTAGTTTGATTTTATTATGGTCAGAGAACATATGTGTATGATTTCAATTCTTTTAAATTTGTTGAATTTTGTTTTATGATCCAGTGTATGGTCTACTTTGGTATTTGTTTCATGGCCATGTGAAAAGAATGTGTATTCTCTTGTTGGGTGGAGTTCTATAAACATCATTTAGATCCTGTTGGCTGATGGTGTTGTTCAGTTCTTCTACATCTTTGCTAATTTTCTGTCTAGTGGTTCTATCAGTTGCTGAGAGGAGTGGTGAAGTCTTCAGCTGCAATTGTGGTAATTTGTGTTTGAACAAGGTTTCCAGATGGTCCTGATCATGCTGAAGTTTGGGAAGAAGTACCTCTAACTATTTGCCAGTTTCAACTCCAAGAAAGAAATCACCTTGAAAGGGGTGATGATGATACACATTATTATAAGTGCCTTGAATATACAGCATCATTTAATCTCACTGCCTCTGAGGTAGGTTACTATTGTTGTTTACAGATAAGGAAACAGAACTACAAAGAGGTTAAGTAGTTTGCCCAAGATCACAGAGCTAATGGGTGGTAGATTTGGGTCTAGGTAGTTTTGACTCCAGAAGTCTACTCTTTTAACTGCTACACTCTACTGAGGAAATAAGCTACAAGGGCCCTGAAGCAAGTTACTTCTTCTCAATAAGGGTAAAACTCAACTCTCTCAATTTCTGCCACAATATTCTTTCTACCTCACCAAACTATATAAAAACATGTCAGATAAATTGCAGTTTCTTTTGGATCCTTCCTGTTATCAGTTGGAGTATGTTGAGACTCATAACTGCAGGAAAGTAAATACTTCTAATAGTCTCAGCAAAAGTTTCCCTGTGTTTCAAATCTACTGTTTGTCAACACCATATAGGCAGATAAATAACTTACTGCCACCATTACATTAATGGAAATGTAAGAATATTATGAATAACCAAAACAAATATTACCACTTAAGAGTTACGTTGTTTCTCCTAAGCATATATTATGGGATGAATTGTGTCCCTGCCCAAATTCCTGTGTCAAAATCCTAACCCCCTATACCTCAGAATGTGACTGTATTTGGAGAGAGGACCTTTAAAGAAATAATTGAGGTAAAATGAGGTCGTATTGGTGGGCTTTAATTCAATCCGACTGGTGTCCTTAGAAAAAGAGGAGATTAGGACACAAACAGCACAGAGGGCTGACCATGTGAGGACACAGGGAGAAGGCCTCAGAAGAAACCAACCCTGCTGATACCTTAGTCTTGGGGTTCCAGCCTCCAGAATTATGAGAAAATAAGTTTCTGTTATTTAAGCCACTCAGTCTGTGGTTTTTTGTCATGGCAGCCTGAGCTGACTAATACAGTGAAGTTGTTACAGCCCGTGGAGTCCTGGGAATATTTACTTGAGAAAAACTTTTGGTCATTAAAGGATTCTTTGTTTACAAAATATTTGCTTTGCAAAGACTTATTAGCATAAAAAGTTGTCCAGTTCAGGATACAGTACCCCCTCTGTATACAACATGTTTCCCCTCAAGGTAAGTTCTATTTGAATTTCTCTTCTAAGGGCTCCGGAAATATTTCCTCATTTTTGCTCTCCCCTGCAATCACCAGCTTCCTGAAATCCACGGTAAATGTAGTAACCAAAGTAACACTGACCATCTTGCTGGTTGTCCTTGTCTTTGGGCAAGGCTCTAGATTGAGGTGTGACAGCGTGGTAAAAAAGGGCAGGGAGTTCTGGCTGAACAACTGGCCTGTGGCATGGTCAGTAATGAAGCCATTTTAGCTGGAAGTTGTCTACTTGAAGGAAAATTTCTGTTCTTTACCTGGTGGGGATAAATTAAAAAAAAAAAAAAAAGACAGCTATGCTTTTAGAAAATGGACTTTCAAAAGTAAGCTCCAGCAATCCTAAGGGGCATCAGGGAAATTATACTCATTCCCCCCGCCAGGCTCCCACAGTGAGGGACCATGACAAATGTTCTTGGGAAAAAGATGCTTTGAAAGGTTATCTTTCTACCTGGAACTTTCAAATTTAAGATGCTACTAGAATGTACTTATTATTTGCCAGTTTATTTGAAAACTATTCATTACAAGCCCTTCTGTTTCTCCCCCCAAACTCAGAAGAATATTAAAACTTTTTGCATAATGTTTCCCTTTTTAGGTCTTTTGCAAAACAGCATGAGCAAGAACGTCACTTTTCTTTTGGAATAAAATGTGTGTATGGGTGAAGGGAAGGAGTCTGGATACCCTGCACATTTATTTCTCCGTCTTGTCATAAATATTAGCACATAAGATAAAAAACAGTGCTGCCAAACACTCACCACCAGAGAATTCTTCAAGAGGAGTTATACTGGGGCAAAAAGCTAGTTGTCAATTATGATGGAATGTAAAAGATTTTAATGCCTTTAGATCGATAGAGCACCAGGAAGTGGTAAAATGACAACCATAATAATAAAAAAGAAAAACACAATTCCAACATGCTCCAGAATTTCTAATTGTGTCAGATTTTAGATAAGTTTTGGCATCTTTAAATCCATAAGGTACTAGGAAGCTGTATAAAGCAACAAGAATATTTTTTTTAAAATTCTGAAGTGATCTAGGAGTTCTAATTGTGTCAGATTTTATACGATTTCTGTGTTTTTTAGGGTAGGTGACATATACTTAATAAGCATACATATGATTCACTAAATATTTGTGGTCATATGTTGGTTGGATGAAAGACTAGGAAGGTAGTGCATATTTTTAAGCATATTACTGTAGTTATTATTTCTGGGACCATGCACTGAAGTGCAACTTTACTCATGAAGCAAAAGTAAGATGATTTTTTTTTCTTTTTTTTTTTTTTTTTTTTTTTTTTGCCAGCTAGTTCTGTACTAAACAAACGCTGCTGGCAGTGGTAATAATGTTGTGAACACAAAACTTTCTTTGTCTAACATTCCTGACAAATGCCTGATTGTCCAGGAGAAGCCATCTGTATGTTTCTGAGATCGTGTAGGATGCTGTGTCCCTATTTGTCATACAGGATTTTCTGCATAGGGGTGGAGGCATTCTCTAATGCATTTCTTCAAGTGCTGGTTTCTCTATAGATAATCAGTAGACAGATCCTCCAAGAGAGCAACGCAGCATGGAATTCTTAAACCAAAGGCAAGCCTGCCAGCTCTGGGTGTGTAAACTGTGAAATAAAAGGCGGAGGGCGAAAGTGGCAAACACGCTCAGGGGCGGCTCTCTTTCTCAGACTCAATAATACTCTTGAAGTGGTGGCTTAACATGTTGAAAATGATGTGAAACTTTAAGAGCAACAAGTTAAATAGATGGTGAGGCTCCGGGGATTTGTAAAAGGATGCGGACCTTTCTAGTGCAGATTAGGAGGTCATCAGTTCAAATGCAGCTGTGCTCAGGCATGACAAAGTCATCGCCCGGGATGGCTGCAGAGGCCAGCTGGGAAGCGGGCGGGTGCTCTGGGTTCCTTTGCAGACAGCTGGGTAGTTGCAACCCGGAGAGGAGAACCACCATTTGCAGCTGGCACTCACGGAAACTTGAACCTGCCAGAGCGCCCCTGGGCCGCTGAGCCCTGCTGCCCTTCGCCGTATTATCGCCTCCCCAGGGCTCTGCCCTCCGGGAGGTGTGCTGGGAGAGAACCTGACCTGTGACTCTGTGAGCTGCACCAATTCCGGCTGCCCCGAGGAAACCCTTTCAGGCATGAAGCCACCTGCCCAGAATCGTGCAGGTGTGCAGAGGACTTGGTGGGGTCTGACTCCTGTCTTTGAAAAAGTCACGCAGCTCTGAGTTTCCTCCAGGTCGCCGTCCCACCCCAAATGTACGTCCAGGAGAGTCTTTGCAGGGTCCTTTGATTTGACTCGGTTGCAGTAACCGTTGCAGAAAGGTACATATGCTCACAGAGCTTCCAGTTCTCTGAGACCGTATTCAGGACTGCAGCTGTGTTGGCACCTAGTTAGTACCCAGGACTCGGTTTCCCATGAAATAAAAACGTTTTTCAAAGACAGGAAGGTAATCACATTTCGGGCAGTCAGGTGAGGATTATGCTATTCAAACAAGCCCTGGGTACGGGCAGGTACCAGCTACCTGGTCCACTTGAGTTGGAAAGACTGAGAAGTGGGATGTTATCTTTCTGTGATCTCCCCTCCCCTCCCCTCCAATGTCCACCCAGTATGGGATGGAGATGCTGAGGGCTGAGAGGAGGCAGCTGTGGTTGGGTTTGGGGTTCTGGGAACGTGGGTAGCAGTCCTGGATCTGCCAAGAAGAATCCTGGCTGGTCCCATAAGCTCTTTAGAACCTCAGATTCCCCCTTAATAAAACTGGGACGTTGCACTAGGAGGATTTCTGAGCTGTGCTGTGGTTTCCAAGGTGCTATTTTAAAACAGTTTGAATTCTTCAGAAGACAGCCATTATCAAAATATAAATCATTGTGACTAGAGTCATTAATAGTAACTAAATTATATAGGCTCAAAGTGAACAAAATTTGTTCATTCTGTAGAAAACTGGGGATATGTTGATAAGTGTAGAAAGCAAAAACCACAATGACGTTTAAATTAAGATTGCTTTGTGAAACGCATGCGTAAGACAAAGACGGCCTAGAAAATAGTGAAAGTAGCTATAAGTGAATGGGAGAAATATGGGTGTGGCTTTTTATAGAAAATTTTTCTAACATTTTATTTAATGCATTCATTATTTTTCTCAACAACTAAAAACAGACTTCCAAACAGCTTTTCTCTTTAAATTTACTTTATGGAGGTAGTCACGCTGCCTTTAGAGAAACTTTATTAGGCTGCACTTACTACATTATCTTGAAAACAGTGCATTTATATGCCTATGGAGCCACCTCCCCTGACCCCAAGCACACAAAACAAAAAATATAGATGCCTGCTTTTGTCAATCCCTATAAGTAAAGGAGGCAGAGACAGTAAATCGAGAAAGGTGGCATGTTACATTACCATAACGTACCAGAAACCCAAGGAGAGGATAAAAGTCCTATTTATCAAATCCCCCGAGAGCTATGGTTCTGTGGATTTTCGTGTCTTCAGCATTACTGGGGTTTAGATAATTCCAGAATTTGATGCTTTATCTTAGAACTTTATCTTTGGAAGGCTTTTTAGTAAAACTAAGAAGCAGAGTCTAGAAGGTGGGAGCCTGATGGGGAACAAAGGTAGATGAGTGGAAGGTGTGGAATATCTATACCCCGAATAGCAACAGAAGGTGGGGAAATGTTGACTCACAGGGAATGCTCATTGTCTCCACATCCATTCACCTGTTTGCAACCTGTAGCCCTGGCAACACCATGTGACTTCTGTCTAGTATATTCTCCCAAATGCCAGTCCAGGTCAGGAATCCATTTGTCTGATTTTTTTTTTTTCTTTTTTTTTTTTTCGGTACGCGGGCCTCTCACTGTTGTGGCCTCTCCCGTTGCGGAGCACAGGCTCCGGACGCGCAGGCTCAGCGGCCATGGCTCACGGGCCCAGCCTCTCCACGGCATGTGGGATCTTCCCGGACCGGGGCATGGACCCGTGTCCCCTGCATCGGCAGGCGGACTCTCAACCACTGTGCCACCAGGGAAGCCCTGTCTGATTTTTAGACTACATATTTAGCTGCAAATAACACAGCAATCTGGATATTGTTATTTGCACTAATTGTATTTCTTTTCACCTTTAAGAAGTACGTTTCTCCTTCTCTCTCTCTGTTTCTGTCTCTCTCTTATATATGTGCACATGTATTTATTATTAGGTACCCGTCTTTGTAGAAAATATAATCATGGCTTCTTAGCATTAAAGTGAATCAGAGTATTATTGTGGTGAAGAATATATAGCATTTCTTTCTTTTTTTTTTTTAATTCAAAAGTTAAAAAAAAACCATTCTCGGTTTCTAAGGTTAATGGGAGACAGAGAAGTGTGACTAACATTTACTGAAACCTACCCTATTCCAGGCTCTGTGCTATGTGCTTTACGTGTTTCATTTCATTACCCCTCATGCCCCTGAGATGGACATTGTTCTCCCCAGTATGCAGATGAGGTGACTTGCTCAAGGTCACAGAACTGGGAGTCAAGCTACACCTGAAATGGGTAGTGAGGTGGAGACTGTACACTTTGCAGTTTAAGAGAAAATCGGTAGCTTTCTTTGTAGAAAAAAAAAAAAGGATCTTATATTGCTCTTAAGACACCACCCAGCTGCTGATGGAAGAAAAATAAGTATTTGTCAGTTAAGGAGAACTTGAAAGAGAATGACTTAGACTGGAAAAGAGCGCTGAAATCAGAGAAAAGTTACTTCAGCACATCAGACTTGTGCATAATAAAGAAAGTTACATATATGAGTCCTAGTGTATGAATTTTGGCTTGAGAATGTGGGAAATTTGGGGTGGAAATTGTGGGCAGGGCTTCCTTGGAAAAGGCCTCTTTACTTTCCTCTATCTGCCCCCTCACTGAAGCCTGGTTTGCCTACCGCTCCCCCAGCCCCCCAGCAGAAGCTCCCAGCGCACCCTGAGCTTCTCATTTGCAGAACCCATCACCCTTCTAATTACTCTTCCGCACCTGTCTTCCCGGCTGGATTGGAGACCCCAGGAGTGCTGGGACTCTCTCTCTCCTTCACCACCCAACACTCTGCATGTAGGACCTGAGGCAAAGCTGCATATGGAGGCCCTGGGCCTTGGTCCACTCTCCTTTCTCCTCTACCCCCAAACACCCCAGCCTTACACTCCCCACCATAGCTAGTCCTTTGCCTCCTCCTTCGGGCTGTTTGGACTGGGAATTCTGGGGTCTTGGGTACCTGGAGCCTGGCTTAGAAAGGGGGAAATGGGCCAGAGCAAGCCCTCTACACTGCGGGGTCCAGGGAAGGGTAGTGGTCATCGTGGTCTAAGGGGGATGTTGCCAATACTCCAGAAACACTGTTGAATGAATGATTATCAATTAATATACTGAAGCAGAGCTACAGAGAGATAGCATTAAGGTGACCTCTGGAGCCTGAATAGCGGGAGGCCGTGCAGGTGTTCAGGAGTCCCTGAATGAGAGGGCAGAGTCTGAGGGGCCATGGTACCCCTGAGTGGAAAGTTCACTGTAGTTTATTGTACTCTTGCTATTATTTTTCATGACTTTTCTATAACCTTTAAGGGCATTCATTGCAGAGAAATTTCCATCTACCTGGGTGTCTAATAAAGAGATAATCTCAGGCCTTCTCAGCAATGACTCAAACCAATAGAAGCTGGATTCCCGAGAAATGACCTGGACCCTCGGGTTCTTTCCTTTTCTGTCACCAGGAATTTCTAGATCCACGTGGCATTTCTAACTCATTCCTGGCAACGCATATAAAATTCAGATTACAAGTGAAATTGTAAGGCAAGGTAAATGCCTTCTGTGTCATGTTGACGCAGCAGGGTCTATGGGGTAGAGGCCAATCAAACTGGTCCAGCCTAATAAAACAAATATAAAACGCAAACAGAAATCTTGGCTATATGAAAACAAAATCGTCTCTCTTACAACTAGACCATTGCTGCGTGTGGTTTTGAAGTTAAAGTTCAGAGAGTGTGAAAACAGGGGGAGAATCTTCATGAAACAGTAGAGAAAATTCCTGGAGATGAATTAGAACTCCACTCATTTTCCTTGATTCTTTTACCTTAAGAATACAAGAATGATTCTGAGAGATTCAGAATGGACTTCACTTATAGAAGGAGAAAAACAAGAAGGGAATGTATATTCAGTAGACAGGAACTCCATTAAAAACAGAATTGACAATTACTTAGAAGTCAGGAAGCCAATTTTAAAATCAATACATTGTTTGAGCAGGATACTGGGATGTAGTGTCAAAGTAGGAAGCATTATCAAAGCTGCATTTACTTCGCATCAGTCCTTAAGTAGTCTGGTCAGTGCTGAAACATCAGAGAGAGGAAGGTCTGTAAGCAGAGTTACAATCTGACCTAAATCTACACTCTACTAACCAAAACTTATGGTATAGGACAAGACTGAAAATCAGGTTTAAGTAGCTTTTATACTCACATTTGCTTGGTTTTAACTTAACTGTAAAAGAACATCTCCATCCGTGGCCTCCCCCCAACCGTAGAATAAACAGCGTATAAGTATAAACAGGAACGACCACAGAACTGGGTCCCTTGTGTCCCACTCAGATTCTTGGTGTCATTGCACAACACAATCTGCATGTTATTAAAGGGGAAGTCAAAAACAAAGGGGGATTAAAATCACATGAAATGAATTTTCAACATCTCTGCCTTAGTTTGGGAGAAATTCAATGTCATCCCTGTATGTACATCACTGAAGAATAATTTCGGCTTATTCAGCTGAAGGGACAGGAATATATTTAATTTGTGGAAGAATTCACTGTCATTTGCATGATGGTTATCCTGTCAAGGAGGTACTCAGGAAAGCGTACTCTGATAGAAAGTCAAGCCAGGTTGCTGGAATGGAACCACGGAGAAGGAACCAAGTTTCTTTTCCCAATGTTTGGTACAAAGCCTGTTCCCATTCGTTTTAAATTACTAAGAAAAGTAAACATTTTGGTAAATGCCTCCAAGAGATTTATAGGTGACCCTAAATGCAATCTGCTTGGTGACTGACTCAATTTTAATTCCTTTGGTTCTTGGTTGCGGAAAGGGCAACACTGTTACCACTTGCCTGGTCAAAGGTTACATTTCCTGCCCTCCATCAACCGGTCCTGGACATCTGAGTGTTTTTAGATACTAGTCAGATCACCTTCCAAGGGGAATCACTCAGCTAACCATCTGATTAAGGGGCCTCTGTAATGAATACTGCTACCAGGTATGCAATTAGCCAGCCTCTAGCCTTCCCAGTTTAATGAAAGGCGTGTTAGATGCCTGTGAGGGTAAGAGCTCAGTGAGCAAAGGCACCTGGGAGCTAGAAACTTCAATAGCCATCCTTCTTTTTAAATATTTTTTATTTTAACCACATTTTAATTAACCTTTTAAAAACAGTGTAATACAAGGTTTTTTGTGCTCACATCGCAGGGGATTTGGAAACTCAAGAGTGCCACTTTCGGGTCCTTGTTTCTCCAAAGAGGTTTCCGCAAGCCCAGCTTTAATCATCCGCTTGCATACCGCAGCGATGCCCGTGGCTGTGTTGTGGGTGCTCTTCCCCCGAGGTCTCCATTAACAGAGAAGTTTCACTGAGTGCTTACAAGGCCAAGCCCTGCATTAAGCTCTTTACTTGCTGAAGACTCATATTATTGCCTTTTCACACAGGAGGAAACTGAAGCACAAGAGAAGAGACTTGTCTCTTGTCTAAGCAGCAGAGCCAGGATTTGGACCCAGGCAGCTTAGAACCTGTGCACTGAACCATGACCCAGATTGGGCCAGAGCAAAAGGGTGAAGCCCTCGAAAGTCGTTCTGGGATCTCCAAAATCCTCCTCTGCTTCTTTGCTCAGAAGCAGCCCTCTCCTGGCCCTTAGTTACTAACACGCTGGACACGAACCACCACCACACCTCAAAGCAGAGATCTACCATCGTAACTGACCATCCCCTAAACTCAGTGTATGCCCCGGGGTGACGCTGCTCAGGGGTGTTCACTTGCTAGGCTGCTCAATCCAGCTCGATCCCCGACTGCAGTAATTAGTTCAGGAATGGGTCCATGGCCCAAGCTAGTGTGATCAGAGTTCATTCAAGTTCTTTTTTGTTTGTTTTTTTGAAGCTAAGAGAAAGGAGGGTGGCTTTCCAGTGGACTTGAACCTGGGAGGAAGGAACAGCTGCACCACTGTGGACCACACGGAGCCTGAGCAGGGCATCAGCAATGCAAGAAAAGCAGAGCTCAGCTAAGAGCCGGGCAGGGCTGGGTCCTAGGGGCATCCTGAAGTCCAAGTCCAGCTGGGTCTGACTCGGGTGCTAGCCCGGACTTCTTAGCTGTGACCCAATTAGTTCCCTTGCTGTTGAAAGAGTTTGGATTGGGCTTTATTTTTTTTTTTTTTTTTTTTTCGGTACGCGGGCCTCTCACCGCCGTGGCCTCCCACGCCGCGGGGCGCAGGCCCCGGAGGCGCAGGCCCAGCGGCCATGGCCCACCGGCCCAGCCGCTCCGCGGCATGCGGGATCCCCCCAGACCGGGGCACGAACCCGCGCTCCCCGCATCAGCAGGCGGACTCCCAACCACTGCGCCACCAGGGAAGCCCTGGATTGGGCTTTCTGACACATGCCTCAAAAAGGAGTCCTTCTTTCTGCCACTGAACAACATTTTAATTTTCATCAGAAAACAAAATCCTTTTATTTTCATCTGATGAAAATAAAAACATTATCCAGTGTCAGAGAGAAGCCACTGTGACCCTTCAAAGAAGGATGAGGTGGGGTGGGTGCCGTGGCAGAGCAGGGCAAGACGAAAGGGAATTAATGGTGAAAAGCTACATCATTGGCATTTACTGTCTCATTTAATGCCCCCAATGATCTTGCAAAGAAGGTGGCATTATCTCCAGTTCACAGATGAGGAAACTGAGGCACAGGGAGGGTAAGTGTTGTCAGCCACTTCACACTCTTTGTAAGTGGCTTCTCTGGCCTTCACACCTGGACCTATCTGGCTCCAGGTGACCTTCTGCCTCTGGAGATGGCTCCTGAAAGTGCTGTGGAAAGTGGAGGACCTGGAGAGTGGAATTGTCCGCGGTGCTGCACGTTTGACGTGCCCTGGCCATCTTCAGAGCACTCAACACGTCGCCTCATTTACTGAGTCCAGTGGATGAGGTGATGGGTGTTATCTCCAATTCTTGGAGATGGGCTCCTCTCATTAGAGCAGACAGGATTTGGGCTAACACTTTGGTTGTGGAGACTGAGAGGAAGGAGATGAACAAAAAGGTGATGCATTCAGAGCAGTAGTGTTTTGCTGTGGTCCTAGAGGATGCGTAGAGGACTATGTGGGCTCAACATGACTCTTGGCCTTTTTTTTGGGTGGTGGGGGGCTGGGAGGAGTCTGAAATGCCACTGTTGCCATGGTAATGAGTAAGTAGAGCACTGTGGTAAATTGGGGAAGGAAGAGGAACATTTCTTTATTTTCTACATTTAATTAACGGTGAGGCAAAGATTTGTTAAACATTTTAAATGTTGTACCGAGTACAGTTCTGAGCTAGGCACTTTTGAGAATATAAAATAAAAGGGAACTTTTCTGAGGAAGCCAAAATACACAGAACCATGGAGCAATTAAATAGCAACGTGTGAACAAGAGAAGACAGAAATGTTTCCATATGTTCAGAGTACATCGCGGATAACAGGAGCGACAGTGAGTTAAGTGGGGTGGCCAAAGGCAACTTTTTGGATCTCTTCAGTTTTTTTTTTTTTTTAATAAAATTATTTATTTATTCGTTTATCTTTGGCTGCATTGGGTTTTCGTTGCTGCACGTGGGCTTTCTCTAGTTGCAGTAAGCAGGGGCTACTCTTCATTGCGGTGTGCACGCTTCTCATTGCAGTGGCTTCTCTCGTTGTGAAGCACAGCCTCTAGGGAAGCACAGGCTCTAGGCACACGGGCTTCAGTAGTTGTGGCTCTTGGGCTCTAGAGCACAGGCTCAGTAGTTGTAGGCGCACGGGTTTAGCTGCTCCGCAGCATGTGGGATTTTCCTGGACCAGGGCCACGAACCCGTGTCCCCTGCATTGGCAGGCAGATTCTCAACCACTGCGCCACCAGGGAAGCCCAATCTCTTCAGTTTTGAGCTAAGCTCCTAAGAATTCACCTGATCAGTAGAAGCAGGTGGGGAAGGTATTTTTTGGTAGGAGTGAAATAGTGCTAGCTTAAACTGGTTTTGCCTCCTTAAATAGGTTGCTGATTAATCAAATTGAAACAGCACCAGCTTAAACTGGTTTTGCCTCCTTACATAGGTTGTTGATTAATCAAACCTTGAGTTATTTTACACAGGCAACACTTTATACGTGCAAGATTGGAACTCATGTCTCCAGGATGACCCCGGAACCAAGAATCTTTAGTCTACAGAACTTAAAGAATAGAAATGCTGTCACTAGAGCCCTTTACAAAGTGAAAAGTCCTTCAATAAGGAAAATCTGGCTTCCAGCAGCACGAGTAGCTCATATGGACTAATCGAAGACTAACCAATCAGCTTCTGATTTTGAAATTCCCCTAACCCTTAAATTTCTCCCGGAAGCCTGGATCAGGGAGACAGATTTGAAAGCCTTGTCTCCTGTCTCTTTGCTGGTCGGCCTTGCAACAAAGTTCTTTCTTTTCTCAAAAGCTGGTGCCATAGTCTTGTCTTCTGTGAGTGTGATCCAGCAGTGAGCCCTTGCTCACTAACTGGAGCACCGCAATGGACAAGTTGAGGTGTCACTTTATTCTGGGTCTCTGGGGTTGGGTGATGGAAACTGGGGTTGGAGACAGGTTTACACTGTACCTTTATTGGGAAAGGAGGCCTGTCATGAGGTTGTTGATAAAGCCCTGGAAGGATATTTGGAGGGCCTTGCTTAGGATGGCAAGTGGGGAAAATATGGAAAGGGTGAAGCCGAAGAAAGGGGGATGACCTTTCTGTCTCTGTTGCCTGAGGAGAGTGTTCCATTGAGATGTGAATCAGATTGGGTTTTATTCATCTTCCCTTAGGGTCTGGCACTCTGGGGGTATGGATGCATATTAATTGAATGAATGAGGGTGGGAGGGAAAGAAGGAAGAAAGGAAGCTGATTAAATTGGGGGGGATGCTTCAGAAGCAAGAGAAGATAATAGCTATTGATCAATGGCTGGGGGCTATGGAGAGTTCACGAAGATTCAGAATGGAGTAGAGCCATTTTTCTTTGCAAAAGTGAAGAAGTCATTAACTAGATGGGAATTGTGGTTTCTTTTTACTGTGGCGGAGATGGAAGTTAAGCGGGAGGGGCTGGATCTTTTTGCCTCAGACGCCCTGGTTACACCAGATCTTCAACTTCCCCTCCAATCAATATTCATATCATTTATGCTCCCTGCTTCCCCTCTCATGGAAATAAGCACACCAGGAGCTGAATTCCAGGTGCCTTGTTCCCCAGAGACACATTTGCTTTGGTATAAAAGTTCTTTTTCATGGAATACCCAAGTATTCTTTAAATCTGCTTTACAGCCTCAGCAGTTTTTTTCCCCTAACCTGTTTAGGGTCTTTTGCAGACTTGCCTTCTCTCTTCAAAGGGCATTTCACTTTTCTCCAAACATTTCCTAATACACCTGAACAAATCAGTTAAAAGAAAAAGTTGCCTTGCTGTTTCCTACAGATTTTGTGACTTCACAGGAGGTTGAATCTCTTCCTATACACATCTTAAATCAACACTCTCCCTTCTGCTTTCCTCGTTCCTCCCAGGGCAGGAAATGTTCTGGGAGATGGAGTCCCTCCCCCAGGAATTCCCAGACTGGCCACGGCAACAGGTCCTCTGATTTCCCCCCCACCCCCAGGCTGATGGCTCCGTGCTCAGGGCTCAGCACTGCTCCAGTGATCCCCGGAAATGGAATTCCTTTCCCAAGCTGGAGCCCTGAATTTACCTCTTTCTTCTTGCATTACTTCATAGATAGATAATCTGAGTTAATTCCTTCAGGGTTCTTATGCATTTAGCCCTTGCCTCTTAATTCTGCTGCCATTCTCCACTTAAATACCCGAGGCAAATTCCCTAAGCTTGTTCCAGTTCTGATTCTGGTTTTCTTGCATATAGAGTTGCATTAAAGATATAGTTTCTTTCAATGAGGTTCCTATGCACATATATTTTCTCCTATATTCAAAGGTTGAATGTCATTTATTATTATTTTTTAAATTTATTTTGGCCGCACCGGGTCCTAGTTGCAGCATGGGGGATCTTCGTTGCTGCATGCGGACTCTTAGTTGCGGCATACGGGATCCAGATCGAACATGGGCCCCCCTGCTCTGGGAGTGCGGAGTCCCACCGATTGGACCACCAGCGAAGTCCCTAATGTCATTTTTTTATAATGCCAAATTCTTTTTAACTGAGCTTTACGAAATGAACCTTTGCTTTCTGTTTCTTTCAGCTCCCTTTGGAGAAAGAACTCTCACAGAGTTTAGGAGTAAGGATGCTTAGACCAGGGAGTGAAAATACTAGTTTTCCATTTCCCTTGTCTTTTGGGGAATAAAAAAATTGGGATAGGAACATTCTGAGGGCTGCCAAGAAACAGCTACTTCTATAAATCAGTTCATTAGGCCCTTAATATCTGTGACATTTGTCTTTCCAACTTGATTGTAAACTCTTTGCAAGTGGGGACTGGTTCTTCCTTTCTTTTCCTTCTCCACACTGAGCTAATTTTGCCATTAGACTCTCCATATTGTGAGGGAACCCTTCACATGTGTAGCTGGCACCAGGTTAAGGTAGCTACTAATTCCTGTGGTGTTGGCTCTGTTTGTGTGTTGAAATTAACATCTTAAAGAATTTCAAAAATGAATTTATGCCAATATGTGGAATGTGTTGGTATGTTCCCTATAATTAGGATATTTTTGGCCACAAATGTCAGAAAATCCAATTCAGTGATGTAAACAGTAAGTGAGGTGTTCTCAGGACATTTGCAATTGACCCGTGGTTTTCTGTCCTACCTATTAACACCCCTTTCACTCTCAAAAGTGCCCAGATTTGGATGATAAAGTGTATGTTCATCTGTATTAGTTTAATAGCTGATGTAACAAATTACCACAAACTTAGTGTCTTAAAACAGCACAAACTTGTCATCTTACAGTTTTGTAGGTTAGAATTGCAACATCAGTCTCACTGGGCTAAAATCAAGGTGTTAGCAGCTTCCTTCTGGATGTTCTAGGGGAGAATCTGTTTCTTTCTTTGCTTTTTCCAACTTCCAGAAGCTGCCTGCATTTCTTGGCTTGTGGCCCCTTCATCCAGCAATGTCCTGCTGAGTCCTCCTCACTGCCATCTCTCTGGTCCTCTCTCTGCCTCTCCCACTTTGAAGGGCCCTTGTGATTACGGTGAGCCTGCCCAGATAATCACCCTAATTTAAGGTGGTCATTTGATTAGCAACCTTGATTCCTTCTGCAACCTTAGCTCCTCTTTGACCTGTAGCCTAACATATTCACAGGAGCCAGGGATTAGGCTGTGGACATCTCTGGGGGGCCATTACCCAGCCTACCACATCATTCTGCCCATAAAGGGCTTTTTGATCATACACATCAAGAAGTCCAGAAGCAAAGTGGCTCCAGGAGGGTAACAGCTGTGCAACATCATCATGCACCCCGGTTCTGACATCTTTCTGCTGAACCATCTTCAACATGCCAGCCTGTCTCTTGGTTTTGGGTGTGATATGGTTGCATTCTTAGGTACTGCAGAAGCAACCACCTCCAGGGGAAGCAACCAAGGGGTGTGAAGAGGCTGTTTCTTCTCCTGGATCTCTTTACTAGGGATGAAATTCTTTTCAAGAGCCTTACAAGAAGATTGTGTCTCACTGGCCAGGATGGTGACACACCACATTTCACCCTCTGAAGCATGAGGCTGAGGGAGAGTAGAAGCCAGAGTAATAGAGGGTTTCTCAAGGGGAGGAGCAAGGGGGAATGGCTCTTGGACAGGCCACCAGCAGCATCTGAAGCATCTTCAGAAATGTGGGAGCAGTGTTCGTGATTAACCAATCAGCTGCCGCTGTCAGGATCAGGAACTTTGAAATTACAGTGCCTCAGGGCACTCTTCTGATAGTTTCTATTCATGACGTTCTTTGGGAATATAAAATGGATTACAATTTTATTAAGAAATCTTGAGGCACAGCCAGTGTTTTCTGTCATTCGCAGATGAAAGCAGTAGACACTGGAACAATGGTATTCACACAATGAATGGTCTGGACCACATCCCTCAGGTGTCTTGTGCCTGTAGCAGAGCCTCACCGTGGCTGCTTTGTCATCCTGGTTCTGTTTTATGACTCTGCCTAGCATGTGAACATACGTATAATCTTGAGGTAAAGGCAGAACTCGTCAGCATATTTTATATAATAAATATAACGTATAATAACCTTGCAATCTTTCTGTGTCATCCATGCCTGAAACTTTAGTAACTGTGGTAGCTTATTATCTGGCACACCTCTGAATTTGTGTAACAGTATTGATCACTACAGCTACATAATACAGAACAGTCCATTCCAGTAAATGAATGGGCTTTATGGTCCCATTATTACTGGCAGCAGGACTGTATGGTAAAGCACAAAATTCACAAGCAATGAACCGTACATTGCTTCATGCCCCTACACCAGTCCAGGTGAAATGACACTTCAGCATGGGTAATACCCACGGACAAACACAAAGCAGCTCTCCACCCCTTGAGGAAGCTGGCTGCTAATATCGTAAGAAAATTGCCACTGAGATGATTAGAAGAGAGTGGTGAAAATAGGTATTGAAGCGTCCCATAGCAGTTCTTCCATTGCTGTGGATAAGAGCATGGTTTTCTCTGATCATTCTATGGAAAAAAAAAAAAACTGTTTTAAAACATGAATGTGCTGTTTATTACTCCAAATTATTATCTTCATGTAAACTTATTTATTTAATCACCGTGTTCATTGAGAGCCTACTATTTGCGGGCTACCGTTCCTGGCTCTTGGGATAGGTCAATGAACCAAACAAATATTCCTTCTCTTATGGATCTTACATTCACATGGGAGACTTGACAATAAAAGGTAAATACAGCAAATCAGTAAACTACGTGGTGTGTTAGAAGGGAAATGAAAAGGTCGGGTGGGTTCAAGGGATCAGAAGTATGAGGTGAGCAGTGAGAGAGGAGGCTCAGTGTCCACAACTTTAAATAAGGCGGTCAGAGATCTCATTGGGCAAGATGTTAGTTAAGCAAAACAATTAGAGGCGAGGGAGACAGCCATGCAGACAGATTATCGCTCTCCCCGACATCCTCCTCACACTTAGAGCCTTTCAGAGTCTTTCCACAGCTCCTACCGGAAAGTCTAAACCCTTTAACAGGCTCTCATAGAAGGTAATTTCGTCTCTCAAACTTTATCTCATTCCTCTCTTCTTCTGGCCCTTAGGTTACTCCAGCCACGTGGGGCACCCTTCTCCTCCTTAGAGACCCCCCTCTCTCTGCTACCGGAGACCCTCTTCCCTGGAGGTTTATCATGGCTGGCTCCCTGTCTTCTCACCCTTCAGGTCTCAGCTGAAATCCGTCTCCTCAGAGAGGCCTCCTGTGCTCAGGAATTCTAAATTGACCAACGCCCAGTTACTCTACCATATGACCCTATTGATGTTTATCACAGTCTGACATCCTTTTTATATATTTGTTTCCTTATGTTGTCTGTCTTTCTCTTTAGAGAGTAAGTGCCATGCAAGGATCTTACACACGGAAAGGGACCTTATTCATCTTATTCCTTCTTTTGTCTCTAAAATTTAGCACATAGTAAGCACCCAATACATTTGTTACATGAACAAATGCATACGTGCTTTGGTGTATAAGGCTTGAAGGCCTATTGGTTTGTAGCAACTTAAGGCTTTCAGAATACTCACCAACGCACCTATCCCCACATCACACACATAAGTTATAAATAAGGTTTTTGTGATGTTGCAGAGGAAATGATCATGGATGTGAGAGAATTAATCTGCACCAATCTGCTCTGTCTTACCGAGAGACCTGTTATTCAGACCTAAGGTGAGTAGTGGGTTTACAGATACATAAACCCAGGACCTGCTGTGACTGACATGACAGCTGTAAAATAGAGCATGTGCTTCACAGAAAATAGAGTGAGATGATTGTTAATTGCTATTTCAGTGGCTATCTATCATTTATCTATCATCTACCCATCGTCTACCATTTATCTATTCTATCTATCTATCTATCTATCTATCTATCATCATCTATCTGGAGAATTCTGAACTAGAATCTTGTCCAGGCTTGGCAGTGTTCCCAACAAAATCGAGAATAGCTGGATATCAGCACAACTGGGTAGCCTCTTACAGAGCTTGTAATTACACAGCTACAGGTGGTACCACCTGCTTAGTTTCCACCGTTTTCAAGACAGCTGTTCTTGGTAATATGTTTTCCTCTTCTGAAATGAGGTAAGAGAAAGAAAAGCAAAAGATCGGGACTATTTCCTTGGGGTTTAATTTCCTCAAGTTTCTTTAGAAACCAAATCAAATGTGACTGGTCCTCAGAAAGCATTTGACTAGAAGAAAGTCTGTGGGGTTAAAGGATATAATATTTTAAAGACTTGATGCTTTTTGTCAAAGTGTTCTACATAAAGGTTAAGGATTGAATGAATAGGGGGGTGAATAAATGAAGTAAAGATGAATTCAACTGTGAGAAAGAAAATATGCTGGTAAACCATTGGAAGGAAATTTGGGAAAATATTGAGTGACTGCCTCTGGATAGTGGAATTATAGATTTTTCCCCTTGAATAATATTTGTACCTTTCCATATCTTCCTCAACAAGCGTGGGTTATTTTGATTCTCATGGAAAAAAATGATTTAATAAAAATGTTGGAGGCAGAACTAGATTCTAATTGAGGCTCTACCATGTCCTAGTTGAGTGATATTTGGTGAATTATTTAACGTCTCTGAGCCTCAATATACTATCTGTAAAATGAGGAAGATAACTTCCAGCTTGCAGGGGTGCTGTGATGTTTAAACAAGATAATGTATTTAAGGAGCCTAGCAGAATTGCTGGCCCACATTACACAACAAATAGTACTTATAATAATTATTACTCTGGGGTTCAAGGTGATTATAAGCTGGTAGAAGGTTTTTTTCTTTTTACTTTACCAATTAATCTTTTATTTTTTATTGCACATTTCAACATTTTACAGAAAAAAGGATAAAGAATCATTTAATGTTAAAACTCCAGCTAATTACATATATGCCTTTTACGGATACTTTTCACTGTAGAGGCCTAAATTTTTACATAATCAGTAACAGAATAATTTATGTTCTATTTAACAGTTTTGGGTCTCACAAACATTTTTGCATACAAATTTACATATATCAATATTATTTATTAACTATATAAACTCTATGATAGCAATAACAATACACCAAAATTTATTTATCCATTTCCTAATTTGGGGCCTTGAAAATAATCTCATATGAATGGAATTGCTAGAAACATTTTTGTACAAGCAGCTTTTTTTTTTTTTTTTTTTTGGCTGTACGCGGGCTTCTCACTGTTGTGGTCTCTCCCGTTGCGGAGCACAGGCTCCGGACGCGCAGGCTCAGCGGCCATGGCTCACGGGCCCAGCCGCTCCGCGTCATGCGGGATCTTCCCGGACCGGGGCACGAATCCGTGTCCCCCGCATCGGCAGGCGGACTCTCAACCACTGCGCCACCAGGGAAGCCCAGCTTTTTCTTTTAAATATTTTCTTGAACATATGTTACTCAAGGTGAGTTATTATGTCAAAAGATAGATCTATCATAGAGCTCTTGTATTCTTCTAAATAGCTCTTTAAAAAGAATGTACAATGCTACTGGTATGAGAATACATGCAATTAAATTTTTTTGCTAATATAACAGCAGCAACTAGGTCAAGGTTCTTTCAATTTTCATTTTTAATATTAGGAAATATGAATATTATTCTAAACATTGACTTGTATTTGTATTTTCTCATCTGTCCTCTACCCTTTTATAAAATGTGCCTAGTAAAAAGTAGAAAGCATTACGGATTGGCATCTAGTTTTTAAAAATTTAAACACTTTATTCATGTGTAATACAAATAATTTTACTTATTACATTTCTTCTTTTGGCTTCTTCCTACTTTGGATACATTTTTCATTTTTCCTTTAGTTGATCTCATTTACCTTGTCAATAATGTCTTTCAATTGCTGTAAAGTTCCTTTGACTACTATTGGGGTGAGAATTGTAGTCTTTTTATTTTTACTTTCATATTGTTTTATCATATGTAAAGTGGATTTAATTTCTTTTTCCAAACAGATATCCAGCTGATCTTTCCACCAGCATGTTATTAAATATTTATTTCTTTCCAATCAATTTACTAGTCTTGGTTAAACTTTCTACTCAGTATCACAGACTATTTAGAAACATTGCTTAATAAAGCAAGAGCATTTTCATAAGGCTTTTTTAATACTGGGAAGATACTTTTATCACTAGAAATGCCTACATTGTGTATGAAATAAGAAATTCATTTTCCAAGACTCTAAAGTGATAATTTGAATGGAGGAAGACCAGTTTGGACACAGTAGAAAAACTACTAGTTTCAACCAGGTTATTCTTCGAGGTGGCAAGTATTGTATGCAATCTGTTGCACGTAGTCTGCATGTAACCTATTTGTGTGTAGTTTTAAAAGGCATGAGTTAGGCTACAGATTATTTTCAGATAATTACAAGGTCATTTTACTGACAGAGTTTGCACTATTGATGCAAAGAAAACTTTGATAGCTTCCGATTTATTATAGAGTGAAAATTCTTTTTCATGGCTTCACCATGGAGTCCCAGCTTCCCTTCAGCCTCCTCCAGCATCCCTACTCCAGCCCCACATTCATTATTCCTGGCCCCAGGACCTCTCCCTTTTACACCTGTCTATGAACTCCTTCCAGACAGGGTTCCTTATGTTACGTAGGATATTGGCTTGGATACTTTAATTGATATTATTTAATAGTGATGTGAAAAGGGGGAAGGTTTATTTCTATTCATATAAAAGTCTGAGATGCTGGACAGGTTGGGGGTAGGCTGTGCTCTTCCATTGGGTCAACCAGGGCCCAGGTACCTTCTACTTTGTTGCTCTGCCATCCCCTAAGATTTTGTCCTTGTCCACAGGGTCTAAATAGTCTACTACTAGGAAGGGCTAAAATTGGCAGTAGAGAACAAGGAGCTTCTTTTTGAGGATATAATCCAGAAGCTGCACACATCACATCTGCTCCCTTCAGAATTAAGTGACACGGTCCTAATTAGCAGGAAGGGAGGCTGGAAATAGAATCTATAATGACTTTGTGCTCAGTTAAAACCCAAAGTGGAGATAGGGTACAGGGAGTATATTCTATTACATAAAGGAGGAGAGAATGGATGATGGGGTTTCTCCATTATCTGCCCCTATTTCTCTGTGAAGTCTTTCCTGAGGTCCTTAGGCAGAATTCGTTTCTCTGTCCTCTGGGTCGTGTATTTATGGTAAATATGTTTTGCACATCTTTTTTTTTTTTTTTTTTTTTTCCGGTACGTGGGCCTCTCACTGCTGTGGCCTCTCCCGTTGCGGAGCACAGGCTCAGCGGCCATGGCTCATGGGTCTAGCCGCTCCGCGGCATATGGGATCTTCCCGGACCAGGGCACGAACCCATGTCCCCTGCATCGGCAGGCGGATTCTCAACCTCTGCGCCACCAGGGAAGCCGTGCACATCTTTTTCTCCCTTGAGTCTCTGCTCTCTTTGAGGTCAAGCATAATGTTTCCTTCTTCTTGGAATTTCCCTTCTTGTTTCACACTTACATAGATACTACTTACTTTTATTTTTCTACGTCAGACATTATCTATCACACTGACTTCTCACTTGGAAGATGAAGCTGTAACTCTCTTTTACCTTCCTCCTGTAATACACACACCCTTCCTGTGTCCTCACCCACTCCATGTAGTTATATGGTAATTTTATTTAAGTCAACATTTGTGTCATATTTAAATAATTATGACTATGTAAATGCTATTCATGTATTGAACCATGTAGTGTAATTTAATAAATTTTCTGTCTCATACAATATTTTGTGTATCCTAGAGTTTATAATTGTCTTAAAGTTTACTGATGTTATTTAATACCTATGTACTTATCACTGACTTCAATCCAAACTTTCCTGAAATTGCACAAATCTCTTTTCAGTAGGTTTAAATACATTAAGCATAAATGGCATCTTCTTGAAGAAAATAAGCCTTCTGGTGTGCTCTAACTGGGACCGTTTGTTTTCTAGGCTTTTTGTTGCTGAGCAGTATTCTGCTGTCTGGATATGCCTCTAAATGTTTTTTATTACTCATCCATATTACTAAAACATTTTTGGGTATCCACCACGCTATACATATACTCAGTATATTTGTACAACAGTACTAATATATTTTACACACAATAAAATGACATACACATCTAAGAGTTAAGAAAAAATGAGATTAAAATATAACCTATTTTTCCTTGTATACCAGTGCATCATGCTGATTAGTCTGTGATTGTACACACTTGGTCACCATTATACTATGTCAGGTGGATTGTCATTTGGCCATACCTTATAATGTTTCCAAGGTGATTCATTATCTTTCCCCTAAATGGAGCTCCTCCTCCTGGTTTCTCTGTGCATGAAATCAGTCTTTTCACTCAGTTAGGCCAGGTTAGTATGAATTACCTTCATCCACCTCTTTCTTTTCTTTCTTTTTTTTTTTTTTTTTTTTGCGGTACGCGGGCCTCTCACTGCTGTGGCTTCTCCCGTTGCGGAGCACAGGCTCCGGACACGCAGGTCAGCGGCCATGGCTCACTGGCCCAGCCGGTCCACGGCATGTGTGATCTTCCCGGACCGGGGCACGAACCCGTGTCCCCTGCATCGGCAGGCGGACTCTCAACCACTGCACCACCAAGGATGCCCCATCCACCTCTTTCTTATTCCTTGCAAACAATTTGCAATCCCAAAGTATCTCTTGGATTCATCCAGTAGGGGATCAGTCATTACCTCTCTGTGTACGTGGTCTATTCACATTTACTGCTTCTTGAATTGACTAGGAAAAATTGTTGTTGTTTTTTTTTTAGAAAATCATCTGTTTTTAGGTTTTCAAATGTGTCACTATAAGTTTTACATGATATTCTATTATAGTCCTTTTAGCCTCTTTGGTACTTGAGCTTATACCCTTTCTTTTTCACAGTCCTAATTTTACTATTTTCCTTAATCAACCTTGGGAGGAGTCTACCTCTTCTATTCATCTTTTCAAAGAACCAGTTTTCAAATTTATGTCGTTTTGTTTTTTATTTTACTAATTTCAGCTTTAATCCCCCTAAGATATAGTTTAGATCACGTCATTCCCTTCTTGGTAAGCCCTCAATAGCTCCCCGTGGCCCTCTGAATTAAGTACACACTCTTCAGACAGGTACTCTTGGCTGTAAGGAGATGTGTCATGAATGGAGCTCTTTCTCCACTGACTGTCAGAGAAGGAGAGCTATAGTTGTGTGGAGAAGAAAACCATGTCTGCAAACCAGCCTGTAATCTGTTTAGCTATGTTATACAACACCTTTTATGTTTCACATCAGGGGCAGTTCCCTGACCTTTGGCAAGGTTGTGAAACAGACCTTGCTTTCCTGAAAGTCAGGAATATAAATAATATTTATATATAAGGTCTGCAATACCATAGGATCAGTTTCATAAGCTGTAATTAAATAGGACTCTTGCCATAAATTCTTTAGTTTTTGATGGCACACAGCAGCTGGTGACCTCAGTTTTTTAATAGAGTTTTCAGGGGAGGAGGAAAGAAAAAGAGAGGGTCATTAATATGGTCTAACCTCTGAGACTTCTGTGGATATTTTGGTCTAGTACATGCCTCCACTCACTAAGTGAAAGACATCTGTTCATTCTGTCTGCAGCAGTTGGTATTGACATTGAAGGTAGCCTAAACGAATGGCTCACCCCAGTCATGCTGTGTCCATTTGATTGAAAGGAAGTATTTATCATTTCTGATGGACTTAGCCAATTGAGCTGATTTTTTCTTTTTTTCTTCCCAGGGTAACATTTTCAAAAGCTGATGTTACGGATTGATTTGAGATCTCGTTTTATTGTCTATGAGAAAAAAATACCGAAACTGCCACAAATTTCCTATATTTAGGAGAGTGTGGCTGGGGCTTTTGTGAGTTTTTCTGAAGGTATTGCATGAGAAGGTCATGGCCATGGTCACTTCCTCCAAGGCATCCTGCACTGATTGTGTTCCCAGGCTCATTATGGATTGCTAGGCATGGTAGGTAACCAGTTGTCTAAGACATTGAGGAGATTTATTGACATGAAGGTGATAGAAAACAAGTATGAATTCACATGTAATTTGTACCTGAGGGTTTTATGTGTGACAGATTGCTCTGTGGTGATTTCAGAAGATGGATATGTGGGAAAAAGTTCCTAGCTAGTAAAGAATATGGAGATAAAATATTATTTAAGTGTTCATTTCAAACTTTAAAATACTTTGATTTGTCTCTGATCACACAATTAATAGAGATTCTGTATAAACATTCAGATAAAAAAAGACGAAAATAAAACTCATCTAAATTCCCGAGAAAATCACTCTCAATATTTTATTTATGTTCTTGTAATCTTTTTTTCCTAGCCACATGTCAACTTAACAAAAATGCAACTGTGCAAGAAACTCTTTAATAACATGCTGTGGCAGCTTGAAAAAAAAGGTTGCAAAGTTTTCAACACTCCTTTCATTGTTCTCTTGCCTTGTACCCACCTGAGCAGGCTCGTGACTCACCTATAACCAATAGAACGTGGCTGAAGTGACTCTAGGTGATTTCCAGGGCTAGATCAGAAAAAGGGATTCCACTTCTGCCACCTTGTTCCTCCTAACAGTTGTGCCGGAGCCCTGAACCACCATGCAAGAACTTCAATTGCCTGAAGTTCCCACGCTGTAAGGCAGCCCAAGCCACATGAAGAGGCCATGTATAGACACTGCAGCCAACAGTCCAGGCTCACTGCCCAGCTGGCAGCCATCTTGGATATCCAGTCTCGGTGAGTCTTAGATGATTGAGCTTTCATCCTACTGCAATCACTTCCCCAGCAAGAACTGCCCCACTGAGCCTGTCTCAAATTCTGGATCTGCAAGTGTTTGAGGAAAAAACAAATGGAGTAATTGGGTACTTTGTTATATAGCAGTAGTAACTAGAACACGTGATTAAAACAAACAAACTTAGCCGCATACTGTGAACCCTTTAGGTTCATTCCATTTCCATGTGCATTGTTTTAATCGTTGCATAGCAGTTTGATTGTATGGAAATAGCATTCTGTTTTAAAATTAATCCCCCAGTGTTGAATATTAGATTACTTTGCTTTCTAGCTAAACTTTCTAGCTAAATCTTTGTACATATCTACAATTTATTTCTCAAGATAACTTACTAAAATTCAAAAAGAAGTGCCAGAGTTATTATTTTTAGTGCTTTAACAAGTACCTTCAAATTATCCTAGAGTTATTATTTTTAGTGCTTTAACAAGTACCTTCAAATTATCCTCTACCAGTAGTGTCTGTGCACTTGCACACACATACACATACACACACACACACACACACTCAGAATAGAGGAGAGAGTGTGGGTTTTAGAATCAGCAGGCTTGAGTTCCAGCACACAGTTCCACAACTTGCATGGTCTTGAGCAACTTACTTACCTCTCTGAGCATCATTTTAACCATGTGTAAACTGGAGATAATAATACCTCAAAGCATTGCTATGAAAATTAAATGAGGTACAGTAGTAAAGTACCAAGCACAAAGAGGTCACTTAAAATGGTCACTACTGTTCTTGTAATTACTTCCCGAGAGTAATCAGCCTAATCAGCCCTAGATTCCTTTTTCCTACGCTTCCCCACGGATTGGATGATTCTGCTTTCCCTGTGGTCCTTACCCTGGCTCCTATCCCTGAGGGCTTTGCTGGTTGTTCACATAGCTGGTTGATCAATCCTGGGTGAGTGGTAGCTGACGGATGTTAAAGGTGTTACTTCTGCCAGCTAGTGGATGCATTTTAAGATGCAGTTCTTGAGAGCAGAGGCATCTTGAAGACCAGTGGAATGAATCCCTGATCTTAGGATTCCTGGCACCTGCTACGCAGAGAGTACAGATGTTCCATGGGAGGAGGGCTGCCCTGTCATCGTACCCTTCAAACCACATGCCTTGGGCACTACCAGTCGTGAGACTGACTCTATTCTCAGGCAACCTGAGTGGGACAGCTGGCCTTCCTTCTAAATAAAAGAGAAGCGAGAAAACAAAAACACACAGACAGTTCTTTCACATTAAGTTTGAATTACTTTGGGGAGACACCATGTGAACTCTGAAAAGTGTGTGAAGGGACATGTGGTCACAGATGTAGGGTGGGACCTTGGTGGCGGCTCTTTGGAGCATGTTCAGCTCTGCGGAGCCGAGAAAGGCTGCTGTTCACACATGATATCTGCAGATTATCAGCAGGTGAGCGGAATGAATGATGGTGTAAAGATTTTCTGAGCCATTTCTATTTCTCTGTCCCTTTTTTACTCTTGGTCATTCCAGAAAGCAGGATGAATTGAGGGCTAAAAAAAGGAGAGATTTTCTGCATCTTTAACTTTATTGAAATCTTTATATGGGAACCAGGCGTTGGCTGGAAAGATGTTTACTTTCCAAAAACTTAGTCTTATTGTAAATATGAAATTATGCAGCAGCTGTAGAACCTTCTTTAGAGACAGGGACTAGGCAAGATGTTCCTTTTAAAAAATAATGTAAAAAATTGAAAAAAATTCATTTTGGGTATTTCCTTTTTTAAAAAAATTTATTTATTTATTTTTGGCTGTGTTGGGTCTTGGTTGCTGCGCGTGGGCTTCCCCCTAGTTGTGGCGAGCGGGGGCTACTCTTCGTTGCAGTGCGCAGGCTTCTCATTGTGGTGGCTTATCTTGTTGAGTAGCATGGCCTTTAGGTATGCGGGCTTCAGTAGTCATGGCATGTGGGCTCAGTAGTTGTGGCTCACGGGCTCTAGAGAGCAGGCTCGGTAGTTGTGGCACAAGGGCTTAGTTGCTATGCAGCGTATGGGATCTTCCCGGAACAGGGCTCGAACCTGTGTCCCTTGCATTGACCGGCGGATGCTTAACCACTGCACCACTAGGGAAGCCCCTGGTATTTCCTTTTAATCTTTGTCCATATACCTATGTAGTAGGGTGACAAGTTTTCTCATAATACATTGAGATGTGCAAAATTTATAGTTTTTTGTTTACATAAGACCAATTTGATCTTCCTCATGAATCCCCAATTTGTGTCTTGGTAGCAGGAAAAAAATGTTACAGACTAGATTTTTGCTAACTGATAAATTTAGTCTGCAATCCTTTAAACTGTCTTTATAGGTATTCTTTATAGGTGCTTTAGATAAAATGGGTTCTGCTCAGGCCTGCCCCTATCCTCCTCCTTTCAGAAGGATCTGGGCATATGAGAGAGGAGGTAGAAGGAGATGGGGTCCTTGAATCTTTAGAGATTCCCTTGGGATCCTTATTTGTCCCTGTTGTAAAATCGTTGCTCTGTTGGCTTCTTGTGAGGGTGACCAGCTGGGTGGGGCTATCTCACAGTGAGTGTTGGCAAGTAGCTGAGGTTGAGGCCCAGGGCTAGTATAGCCTCTGGTCTGTGTGAACAAGGCTGGAGGTCTCCCCTAGGAACTTGGAGTCCCTCACCTTGACTCTCATGGCGCTGCAGGCCCTTTGAATCTGTGCCACCCACTACATTCCCATTTACAATAGAAGAAATGGTGACGGGGGGCAGAGAAATTAAAAATATTGTCCAAGTGAGTGCAAAACCAGAATTTAAACCTAAATTTGCCAATTACTCAATCCTATGTGTTCTTCTATCATACCACAATTCCTCCCAAGAAAAAGCATGGACTTGTAAGAAATAGACCCTCCTAAAGCAAGCTTGGGATCTGGGACTGGTTTTGGGCTGAGGAATCATTAGGTACATCGAGGTAGGTCTAGAGCAGTGGCTCTTAACTGGAGTGATGTTGGCTAAAGTGATTTAGTAAAATCTGGAGATGTTTTTGGTTGTCATAACTGGGGAGATGGTTGCTACTGGCATCAAGTGGGTAGAGATCAGGGATGCTGATAAATATCCTTCAATGCACACACATTGATACTATAAAGAAAAGTAAAATAGAGACAGTTCGGGGTTTGGAATTAGTTCATTCACAAATAATAGGCTCAGAATGAGCTAGTATTGTCCAATAGATAACAAGACACAGCAAAGCCCTCACAACAATGAATTCTCTGGTCTAGAATGTTCATAGTGCTGAGGCTGGGACACTTGGTCTAGAGGACTGGCTTCTCATCCTGGCTTTTCCAAAGGGTATGAACATGGGCATGTCACTTTGCTTCTCTTGGCCTCAGGGTCTGCAACTGTAAAGTTGGTTTGCAGAGCTACATGAATTCTATCATTCTGGGTTCATTAAAGAAGGTAAATAAAAATGTTCATGCCTGAAAAAAAGGGCTGATTCTGCTCTTCATGAAATCTGAGTAAGGATTAAAGTATGTTAGAGTTAAAAGGTTCTATTTACATTGAAATGAACTAATAGGAAGTAACTACCTGTTTTTTTTCCCCCACATTATTACTGGAGTATCTGTTCTCTTTTCCCAGCTGGCTGCTTCGAATCACCCTGCTATTTCTAGTCTGCTAGTAGTGGCCCACATCTCCACATATATATTATTATTTTCTGAGAACAGTTTCTATCTAACAGTTAACGTTAGTTTTCTGTTGTATCATTTGAAGGTCTTGAATCTTCCTCTTAGGGAGTGGGAAGGGTTTTTATTTTTTAAAATGAGTTGAATTCCAATAAAATTTGACTATTACAATAAGTTATTTCAAAAATTTAATGCAAAGTTGGCTGAGATAAGAGTTTAGAAAGAACATCAGAAGACAGACTGCTGGGTGTTTGTGCATAGACAGAATCCTACATCAGCTGAGTGACTGGACTGGTCTAATGTCATGGATGGAATAGTATATCTCATGTGGGTTATGGCCAAGGTTTATTTTGTTCTCAGTATTCCAGTATATATGATTTTCATAATGGAACTTAGTGGCTGGAATATTAATACTAGCTAAAAATCATATCTAGCTACTTTTGCTTAGAATGGAAGATAGATATTCTCTAAGAACACTAAATAGAAAATACAATGTAATATTTTCCTGTGCTCCGGCAAAAAGATATATAATAGGATTTGGTAAAAAGAAAATTTGCTTTTGGTATGACCACAAGTAGCCAAACTAAATCACATAGCTGCCAGTCAGCAGAGATATCGGTTTATGTGCGGGAAGAAACCAACACTTCCAATAATCATGACGTTGGGGTTTTTTTGTTCGTTTGTTTATTTTTTTCTAAGAACTGAAAGTGCAGAGTTTTACCAGCAGGTTTGGGATTGACACTATATTGACATAACATTCTGGAGGGTTTAATTTCCAAACTTCTTTTTAAAATGTGGCTAAGGTCAAAGTTGGTACCAAGTGATCACTATTTAATGCCTGTTGCCAACGTAGTTCATGTTCTACATGTTCATCCTGAACCGACGGACGTCTATATGGGAGAAACCATTCTGTGGTAGGTTTCTTTGTCATTAGTCTAAAGAAGGTCCAAAGAGAAAGGCCCCATGAGGCTGATGTTTCAGCAGGAAGATTCCCTTATTCACAAATAGTAATCAAGTGTGCCATGTACCATGAGGTAAAAGAAAAATAAGTAAGTCTGTACCTAAAAAGTCTATTGGTTTTGCTGTCAGAGGCTCAAATCTTCACTCCACCGTTACTGGTATGTGAACCTGGACAAACCCCCAAGGCCTTTTTTTTTTAGCCCCAGCTTTCTTATCTGCACAGAATAGGGTTATTATCTTCCTCATCGAGTTTCTAAAAATATAATTTAAATGAAACAGAATATATAAACTGCCTGACTTAAAATAGGGGCTTAATATATATCAGTGTCCTTTCCAGATTCCTACCTGCTTATATTCCAACCTATTATCCTCCACAGCTTATATTCCAATGGGAGAGAGTAGGCCGATGTTGTATGCCATGCAGGGGGATGTGACTGGTGTCATATGTACCCAGTACTCTGAAAAGGAAGAGGTCGCTCCAGCCTGGTGAGTCCAAGAGAGAATCTTCGTGGTGACTAATATCTAATATTCTCTTGTCCTCCATTGTGGAGCTCTTCCACCTCCCTCCCAGGTCAGGATGATGCTTGTGTTCCCATGGGCTCTATGCATAACCCTGGCACAGCCCTTCTCACCCTGCATTGTGTGTGTGTGTGTGTGTGTGTGTGTGTGTGTGTGTGTGTGTGTGTACACTGCTGATGCCAGGGCCCTTCCCTTATCCATTCCTGTATCCTCAGGCCCACCTGCATAGAGCAAGTAGAAAATAAATGTTCCTGGAATGAATGAATGAATGAATGAATGAATATTTGAGCTGTGCTGAAGAGAACTGTGCACATCTGGAAATATCTAATGGAGAATTACGCATTCCAGGAGGGGTGAACGCCTCCAACCAGCTTTGTCCTCCCCATTCACAGTATATTTTTAGGAAAATTGTGTTTGCCGTACTTTGTGATTTTCTCTGGGCAAATGGTTAACTGACCGTCTTGACAATAGATCAATTTTCTCTGAGCTCAGGCCCATGAGATGAAGCAGGTGAGAGCACATTTCACTAAGATTCCACCAGCATCTTCCCTCCAGTGTAAGAAGCCTGAGCAGGACCCAGCTCTGCCCCTCCTTGTAGGGATTTGGGACCTGAGGCCAGCAGAGTATACTGCTCCATGCTGCCCAGGCCATGGTGCTGGTAAGGGTGGTCAGAAATGGGATCCAGCCCTTCCAGTTCAGCCTCAACAAAACAAACAAACATGGCATTTGCTTTTCATGAGTCACTGTTCCACCACGTTTATTTATGGCCGGCAGAGGCTAACTGGTCAGTAGAGCTCACTAAAGGCCTCCCAACCACCAGTTGGGCTGCCAGGATGCAGACCAGCTGAACTGGCTACTATGAAAACTGCGCTGACTGTCTCTGTCATTGACTCCGCCATTTATTTCAGATACAAAGTCACAGCTTTTATGTGTCCAGAGTTTGCAGGGATAAGGAGTTGGAGAAATGAAGCTGTTACAGGCATGAACCGGTTTACCCTGCAGCTAATGAGGCTTAGGCTTCGAGGCCTCTCGCTTGAACAGACCCCAGACTGGGTAGGGCCCTGGGAGGGGCAAGCAATGTGTTCCTAAGATTATATGTTTTTGTAACACATCCAAAAGTTAGATATTTTTGTATTATTTTTCTTGAAAAAGATCTCCACACACCACTTCCTTCCAGCTTGTATAAGCTTCAGGACCCAGAAAGCCTAGATTTGCCCTTGATTATGGGTAATTAGTTTTTCAAATTCTGATCACTTAAAGAAAGAAGATGTGAAAATACTCCTGTGTCAGAAATGGCTAATTTCCCCCTGGTTTCTGCTTTCCCCTACCCCCTTTCAGTAACAGCACCCCTTAAGTTTTAGGTGGGCCCTTGCCCACTCAGCTAGAGAGTATATTTCCCATCGTGCCCTGCAGTATGACCATGTGCCTAAATTTGGGCCAGTAGGAGGTAAGCTGAAGTGAGAATGTAGGAATTCTGAATCTTAAAGCCTAAGCTGCTTGCCCTAAACCTCCCTCTTCCTCTTTCTCACTGGCTGGGAAATGGTGATGAACAGATGCCATAGGTGAAGGATGGTAGCACTGCCCTGCTTTTCCTGGCCTGCTCACTCCAGCCTCTTAGGTGCAAGAGAAATTAAGTCCCTTAACTTTTGAGTCTTTTAATTATGGCAGTTTATACTATATTTTAATTCATTCATGTATCCCTCCGTCTCTGTCAGAGAAAACAAACAAACAAAAAATAAACCCAACTCAGCAAGGATTTATATTTGTAATTACTCCTGATCCTATATACTTAAACTGAGTTTGTCTAAGCTAGGCAAAGTTCTAGAAACATCGTTACCAATAAATTCGCTCAAGTTCTATTGGCCTAATATTGTAAAGAGCACGGGGAAGGCAGCTAGGAGAAGAGAATTCTGCCATTTATAGGTTTATAAGTCCGGGGCAGACACTCTCTGGGCCTTGGCATCCTTGTCTGTGCACTGTGAATAATTATGATTTTATCACGGTCTTGGGAAGGTCAAATACGTCCATATGTGACATATCACTTTGGTCTTGTATTTATTTATTATATTTATATCCTGTCTTATTCTAGAAATGATCTGACAAACTGGATAATAATACAAACCTGATAGTTCTTGGGGAAGATTAGAGGTAATCTGTGCCAAGTGCTTAACAACACCAGCCTAGCACATTGCTAGCACACCGTAGGGGTAATTTACCATCAGAAAGCTAGTAAGCGTTCAAAAAATGATAGCTTTTGACTACTAATAATAACAATAATGTATGCCAAGTGTTTCGAAACTGTAAAACTCAGCACAGATACCAGGTGTTATTATTGTTGAGTGTATTCTGAAAAAATATAACCACTTACCACTGACAGATACAAAACAACCAAAGTCACTTAAGAGATAATTACAAGATATAAGTCTAGAGTGTAGTGGACATGAGGAAAGGTGGCTGCTCAGCTCATTGTGGTTTCCTCCCCAGCTCCTGACCATGTCTGATTGGTTCAAGGGTAGAGATTCTAGATCCTGCTGGGCCAATCTGATTCCCTATCCTGAGAGATTGAAGGTTGATGGAGTCCAGGCTGAGGTGCTAATGGGGAGCCCTCCAGCACTGCCTGAGACTCACTGTTCAGCCCTTCCTTCCTCACCCTGAGCTTCCCCTGTCTCCTTCCCCATCACCTGCTTCTTGACTTACATTAGCCGGGGTCTGGTTCTTTGCTTTGCACCCAAAGACCCTTGACTGGTACCTACAGGAAAACAGTGCTTGCTTTTCTCAAGCAGTGTGTTAACATGTCTCTGATATTTTATACAGGACAAAAAGTGTAAGGTTTTTTTCAGCTTATTAATAAAGCTGAACAAAACCGGGGAGATAATGTAAAACAGAACGTTTTTGAAAATTTTATTCAGCTTGCTTTAAATTATTGACTTGGCAGGTAGAAACTCAGGAAAAATATTAAAGCCAGTTAGAAATGTTTTTCTTATCAAATTAGAAAACAGTCTGGGACTAAATAGAAGCACACTAAGGCTACATTAATGCATTTTGCATAAAGAAGACACACAAATAAATGATTAAACGGACCGTGTTTCACAGGCTCTTTAGTTAAGACCACAGTGCAGGAGAACTTTGACCCAATTGTAGGGATGTGGAAGCCACCAGAACCTGGCTCTGACACTCTCTGAGAGGGAGGGCTTTGGTGAGCTGCAGGCTTGTTTTTCCCTCCAAGGGGTGTTTTGCTGCTAATATATCAAACGTGCTAAGTATAAGGCAGTTTTCTCTTTAAGTCAGTCCCTGAGCACAAACTCCGGAGAATAGTCTATCTATACCGCTTGTAAAACTGCCATCAAGTAGGTTTTGAAACATAAACAATTACATGGGTAATATATGCGGGCATAGACTATTGTAAAAATAAAAATTATGTTTACCTTCAATAGAATCAAATAGAACATGTCCTTTGCCCAGGTCACACTTTATTCCAGTCACCTTCATTTTATAGGGATTTGTTTTTTCGTAAAGAAATCCCTCCCGACCATAATAAAAACCTCATTGATCCTTTCTTTGGAGACATTCATAACCAGATCTTTGATGAAATGCCCCATAATGGTTCTAAATGAGGTGTATTGAACTGTTTCGTCAATTCATTGCAGAAACAGTGGCAGTGCCAATATTAAACATGAG
This sequence comes from Physeter macrocephalus, assembly GCF_002837175.3. Taxonomy (NCBI): domain Eukaryota; kingdom Metazoa; phylum Chordata; class Mammalia; order Artiodactyla; family Physeteridae; genus Physeter; species Physeter macrocephalus. The sequence goes on from NC_041215.1 coordinate 81,581,713, forward strand.
GTAAACCGTTCTTAGGAAAAGCATTACGGAAGCACTGTAATCTTTGCCTTTTAAAGCCACAGTTTTACATTTTAGATCCTTTAAACATGGTTTGAAAAATCTCAACACTCTATTAGGTAATGAAAGTAAACATGCCATTCAATGGAAAGCTTAGCTAACAAGGTTGACTTCCTGTGAAGGGTCTGTTAGATGCTTCGTTTCACTTTTCTTCCTTCCTTCCTTCCTTCCCTCATCCAACTACTGTTTATTAAATGCCTCTGTGAGCATATATGCGAATACACAACTTCATACCACGATGGGAACATGCAAGTGATTTTTGGAAGATTCCCAGTGGGTTTCTGACAGAAGTGTTTACACTGAACAACTTATGCTTGTTCATAGGGAAAGCTGTGAACTACCCTACTGTGAGGAAAAGGCTTTGCACCGTGTGTCCTCAGGGCGCTGGCTGGCTGCATTTATGACACTTATTGGCCTCCCCCGTGTTGCTGGGAAGAATCCTGAGCGCTTTTGCTAAATAAATAAATCCCTGCTGCTCTTCGCCCTGGAGCACATTACAAACGTAGCTTCTTGAGAAGCTGATGCCTGCGGTGGGAACCCTTAATGAGTCTTCGTTTAGGCGCACATTTGAAACTGTTTTCTTTCTGGCTCAAGCATTTTGATTCCTCGCCCTGCCTCTGATCCGTAGTTACAAGTGTCTTTCACATCCGGCTTTTCTCTGCAGCTAAAATGAGCCTCCCGAAGTCACTGGGGACTCCTTTAGTGACTTTCATGTTTGCAAATCCCAGGGCCTACTTTTCTTTTTTTTTTTCCAGTCCGGACATCCCAAACATATCCTCTAAATTTGGTAAAAATCTGTCTAGCTGTTTTGGTATGATGTGGTGACAGCAGAGAGATAGAAACGTAACTTTAGATTTATGGAACAAAGATGAGGTCTGGTAATTCTGCAGTTTCAAAATGAGTTCAAGCGTGTGGCAGCAAGGCTCCTTCCCTTTTGAGGTACATGCAGGGATCTAGATGCTGTGAATTTCATAACATCAATATGATTTCAAGTGTCTAGTCCAGCACCCCTCCCCCCTCCCCACCACATGGAATCCGAGTGGCCGTGAATCCCAGTTCTTCTCCTTGTCTGTCCCCACGGTGGGGTCTGTTCACATGAAAGCTACATTCCGCAGGAGGGGCATTCTGCCCCGAGGAGAAAAAGAGCATCTCTGGCCAACTTTGACTTTTTCACACACTTTCCCAAAATTCTGTTCCGAGGGACTAAGATAACTTTTTTTTTTTTTTAAAGTCAGACTTTGAAGGAAAAGTTGCCTTTCCAGCTGTCTATAGGAGCATTTCTCGAGATCTAAAGTAGTGATTACATGTGAAAGAGTCTGACCATACTATGAATTATTAATTAATATTGATGTTCTATCAATCAGGGCAGTGCATTTATAGTTAGATTTAAGTTAGAGAAAGTCAAGCATTCTAATTGGCACTCGGAGGGAAGGATACTCAGACAATCCTAGCGGAAACCCTTCCTCTGCAAGGTATATGGAGTATATTTACCCTCCAGACAGCATTAATTCCAGTCAAGCTCTGGACAGCTAGTTGCTGCAGTGCCAGTTTTCAGGAATTACAGTGCGGAGGAGGCCCAGTTCTCTATTGCTGTGTAACTAACTGCCCGAAGGCTAAACATGTTTATGGCAGCGCAAACAGCTGCCACGGACCCGATTTTGTAATTCGCACTGTGGGTTCCGCCGAATGGCTCCTCTACTTGTCTCACCCGGGGCCCCCTATGTGGCTACAATTGGTTGGTGGGTTGGTCACAGGCTGGCTGGGTGGGGATGGTCTCATTCATATGTGAGTGAATCACTGGAATGGCTTGATGGTTGGGCCTCTCTCTCCACTTGGGTCTCTCAACCTCAAGGAGGCTAGTCTGGGCTTTCCTTCTTTTTTTTTTTTCTTGTTGTTGTTGTTGTTTTTTTCCTTGGCCACACCGAGTGGCATGTGGGATCTTGGTTCCCCCACCAGGGATCGAACCCGCGCCCCTTGCATCGGAATGTGTGGAGTCTTAACCACTGGACCACCAGGGAAGTCCCGGTCTGGGCTTTCTTATATTGTAAGAGTGGTCACCCCACAGGGTGAAAGCGGAAGCTGCAAGATATCTTGAGGCCTGGGCTTGGCGTCTCACTAAGTCCCTTCTGCCACATTCTGTTGGTCAAAGTGAATCACAAGGCCAGCCCGATTCAAGGGGTGGGAAAAGGACTCCAATTCTTGGTGGGAAGAGCTACAGATAATTTGTTGCCCTGCTTAATCCACCGTAGGTAGGAGGGTCAGGGATGGAGCTGTGGGCTCCTCCCAGCTTGGACTGTCAGAACTTCTGCTTAATGTAAAGTGAGCACTCACTTTGGAAAGGACTTGTGGAGTGAGGCCAGGTCATGGTCTTTCCATAGACCAACCCTTGACAATGAGCTCCTCTACTCCTACCAGAATGCTTTTTCTAAGATTCAAATCTGATTAGATCAGTCTCAAACTCACACCATCGTAGTTTCCTTTTGCCTGGCAGATACAGCTCTCATTCTCCAGCCTGGCCTGTAGCACCTCTCACACTCTGGCCCTTGCCTCCCTGTCTAGATTCATCTCTCATGGTTTTTCCACGAATAAGCTTTGCTCCTTAGAGATTCCAGCTGCCCTGTGTGCTTTCATGCTTTGGTCAGTTTCTGTTGCTAGAATCGTCCCCTCCCTTTCCTACTCTAGGTCCACTGGGTTTAAGGGTCCGATGCCTTGCAAAGCCTTCTTTTTTGGACAGCCTCAGCTAAGTTATGTGCCCCTCTTTGAGCTCCCCTCTGGCATCCACAGCACCCTGCTGTACCTCCGTCATGGTGCTAGTCACCCTGTGGAAGGCTGGTCTCCTTGGCTTTCCCCCGTGACAAGACCACGAGTTCCTTGAAGGCAAGAACTATGCCTCTTTCCTCTCTGTAGCTCCCAGTGCTGGGCACATAATGGGAGCTCGAAATAATGTGAGAGAACAAATAAATTATATAGTGAAATCTCTCTGGGATCTATTTCTCACTGTTTTTGATAAAAGTTCCCCAACTGTTCTTTGGGGGTCCCTGGGCTGTACAAATGTGGGGACACACGTCACAGAGCAGAGTCTCCAGGATTGGGTGTGGGAACTTAGGAGTTTCTGGTGTTTTTCACGATTTCTAACTCCTACCGGCACCAGGATCTCTTGCACTCTTTCTTCATGTGTTTTGGAATTATGTGATCCTCATCAGATTTGGGTGAGAAGGAAACCATCAAGAAATGGTGAAGAAACGGCAACGTTACAATCTCATCTTAAAAGTTGCTTATGAGTCCGAGATTCTCAGGAAGACATTGTGCAGGGGCTACTTCCCAGCAAAGCACGTGACCACTGGAAAGATACTACCCTAGACTGAGGTGGATTCACCAATCATGGGTCATGCAAAGGTCTCAAATACAGTGTTTAGGACTGAATGTTGTTGTCCTTTTCTTAAAACAAAGACAACCATTCAGCAAAGGTGCCCATGGCCCTTACACATCTATGGTGGTTGAGGGAAATCTCTCTTCCTCCACCTTGGGCCTTGATCACCCCTGGTCACTCACCGAGGCCACCCAGCTCCTGTCACAGCCCCTGGGCAGCAAAGGCAGCTCGGATGCTCTTTCACCTTTCAACAGCTGCTCCAGGAAGGGTGGTGGGGAAGAGTCAGGTCAGGGGAAGTGGGAATGGAATGAGAGGATGAGATGGACCAAGGAGAGGGCAGGCGGGAGAAGACCTCTTCTCCTCTCTGTGGCCCTGAGCAGGGCTCATCCAAGCGTCTCCTCTCTGCTTTCTTTATCCTCTGGGCCTGTCAAGGGCAGAGCTTCCAGCTTCCTCTTGCACACATTAAAGAGTATTGGCTACAGAGGAGTATTGAACTTGAAGCTCTGTAAACCTTGCCAAATTTCAGTCCATAACTGATTTTCTAATAGTGCTCTTCATCTTTTTTCCTTTCAAAACCCTCAATCAATATTGATGACCAAATGCTTCTGTGTCTCTCCAAAAAGACTTGAACTTGCTCCTTGATTGGCCTTGTTGGAGGCAACATTTGGGTAAATTTCTGCCCTTATATGAAACTATAGACTGATTAAATCCTTAAATAAAACTGAGTCTTAGTGAAGCTGAAAGGAAGAATTGCAACCTTTTCTCCTGTGCCAGGCACTTTACTAAGTTTTTACATGCATTCTTTCATTTATCCTGACCGCAACTCTATGAGGTAGACTCCAGTGTTATCTCGAGGTGGGGAAACTGAGTTTAGTATAATTAGGTTGGTTGAGTAAGGCAACCCAGATAGTGATTGAAAGAGCTGGAAATAATCTAGTTTTGTTTAATCCAGTGCTTTCAACCTCTTCACTACCTGAATACTGAGGGTCAATATACATGCATACATCTCTCCTCCATCTCCATCCCCAATTTTTATTGAGCATCTCTTGTTACTATGAGCCAGGGCTAGGACTGGATAGATAAGTTAGCACATTTAGTTAAAAGAGCCATTTACTATTTGCGTTTGTATACAACTAAGGGCTCTTCCTTATTAACAGATTACACAGCGTGGTGGTTAAGTACTTGGACTTTGGCTCCATGCCTCTTGGGCTTGAATCCTGACTGGGCTACTTGCCAGTAGGTGTGTTCTGGCAAGTTATTAATTTCTCTGTGCCTCAGTTTACCCATCTGTGATGGGTAAACAGCTTATATGACTTCAGCTACTGCTTATATGACTTAAAATGTCTAGAGTGAATTGGCTTTTAAAATGTAGCTGAGAAGAGTGCCAGTGTGAACAGTGAAACGTTGCTAGACAATAACTCCAGCAAGAAAATCTTTAAAGGAGAAATGAAAAAGTACCTATCAAATTACAAAATCCATAACAAGTTTAAAATGAGAATATCGCCCAGATGTGTCTACAGAACTGTGAAGTGTGAGTGTAATGAACTAAACCGACTAATTTTATTCAAACGACAAAGAAATAGGTTATTCAAAATGTTTAAATTGTAATGGCTGGCAATACCGGAGCCTGGTTTTGAGAGAAGAACACTGAGATCTACTTCTGAATTATTTGCTTCCAAGACATTTTAGGATTGTCTAAAACAGGGCTGATTGTTTTGGCTAATGAGTGGATTATTTATGGTGATTATTTATGCACTGCTGGGAGAGCATGGGGTGTTTCCACACAGGCATGGGCTGTCTGTCTAGTAACACAGCTGACCCTTGAGAAATGAAATACTAGGAGGCCAGTTTTACTCTGATGCCCACGTGTACTACTGACAGATTTTATGAGACAATCTAGGAATTCCTTGTGCTCTTTGGGTCATTCATGAAAGTCAGATGAGACCATCTTTAAACTTTTGTGAGTATATATTCAACCTCTTTCATAATCTATTTAATTTCATTGACTGTCTTTCTTCTTCAGATATTGCTTTTAATCCTCACAAGAGCCACCTCCCGTCAAAATGTCCATTTTCATAAGAGCTGGGAGGAAAGCTTCCTAGAGGGTAGTATCTGCTCTGAAGGAGGAAGCAGAGGGTTAAAGAAATTAAAATGCCAATTATCTGTAAGGTCTGATGCTGGGGAGCAAAGCTATTTAAAAAAAAAAAAAAAAAAAAAAAAAGAGTTTACTGCAAAAGGCTGCCCCCTGCTGGGGACTCACTGAATTGCACCATCATCAGCTCTGAACTCCTAGCTAGGCTCAACCCTGTAAACTAATGCAGCTGCTAGAAAGGGGCCTCCTTTCCCCAACACACAACTCCCAGTCCCAGACTCGCTGCAGATGTTTCTTTATGACCCGTCAAAATGTTTGCTAAATATCATCTGTTAATTTCCCAAACATCCTGGCTCCAGTTCTTTTATGTGAAACCTGACTCAAGATCTTAAAATAGATGATAGCAAAATAAAATATAAAATAAAGAACAAACCATGAAGGTGCATTTGTCCTGAAACATCAACAAATTGTGCTGTTAAGGAGGATTCCAATCGCAAAGATTATTTCTTCATTTCTCCACACTTTCATGACAGGCAGGCTGGTAAGGTGTTTGGTGACCATCCCTAGTCCTCAGCCTTTGGTCATAAGGATTTAAAAACATTGCCACGTGTAGGGAGAGCTACTGGTCCCAACCTCAGTTTGTTGTGGCCACAGTCACTCCCCTCCCCACCCTCAGTGGGTACCTCACATCGGGACTTCAGTACAGTTGTGTGGGAGGCAAAGTTGCTGCTGTCAGCATCCCTTTGTGGGTGAGGTCCGGCAATCTCTGCTCTGAGGCTGGTACCAGGCTCTATTTGATACAAGAATCCCCACTCTTCCTGAGGACTGTTTGCATGGTAAGATGGGATTCCTGAATGGAAAAGTGCTTAATCCAAAAGAAGGAGTTCCTAGTGGTGAAAATCGTTGTCATTTGGGGAAACGGGAATGGTGTAGCCCACCCATCAAATCACACACCAGGGTTCCTCTACCATTCTGTGGAGAGAGGATCAGTTACCATGGCAACCAAACCTCCAGCAGTTGCTCTCAAGATGGTGTAGACTGGTTCCTGGGGTGGAGAGCTGATGTCAGGAGGCGGGAGGGAGTGGGGAGGAAGTCCACCCTGGAGGCTGGGCTCAGGTCCTCACCACACGCACGGGTCCCCTGAACAGAGGGAAGTGGGGTCACCTGCAGCTCCGCTCCAGGAAGCTGGGAGCAGGCAGCTGGGCTGGGAACCCTTTGTGCTAAGGGAGGTCTGTGGAGACAAGCAACCACTGATTATAGGTTATTTCATCAGAGCAGCTGCAACCGATCAGCTCTTGACTCAGTGCCTCTCCCAAGGTCCACCCTTTAGAAACTTCCCAAGCTGTGCGCATTGAACTTTATCCTAAAGGCTCTACTACTGTCAGAATTCTTAAAAAAAAAAAGGCAGCCTTAAAAAAATTTTTTCCCCAAGTAGCTGTCTGTTAGGATAGGTAACTGATTCTCTAAGTATGTCTCCAGCCCAGCAGCATCACTTCTCCTGGAAATTGATGGAAATGTGAACTCTAGTGCCCCAGGCTGGAACTGCTGAGTAAGAGATTCTGGGGTGAGGCCCAGCAATCTGTGTTTTCACAAGCTCTCTGGATCACTCTGATGCACACTGATGTTGGAGAGCCAAGGAAATGGCGGAGGAGTTCATCATGTAGTTACTATGGGAATATATAATGGGAAAGGTGAGAAGTTGGTCAAGTGGTGACCTAAACCTCCAACTAAGATGAGGACAGAGGCAGGTTCTTGATGCACAGAGGCTGTTGGTTTCCTTTCCTTCTGGAACAGCACATCTTCAGTGTCCTTTTGAGACTGAATGGACAGGAATACTGTCCCCAACTTTGATACCATTCTTACGGGAGAGTACAATTTGCTTAATGATCAGTGTTATAGGGGAGTTTCTGATAGTCCATTGTAGGGAAACACAGGGACTGCCAAATTGCTATAGAGCTTTCTAATGCTCTCTATCTGGTATTTCCAACCAGCTCGAGAAAGGAAACCTTTGGCTTCAGTAACTGTGATAACTGTTAGAGAATAGCTGTGAGATGTGATCACAGTGAACTATTATTAGGAGGCTAATAATTTTTTCACAGGGCTTTGTGATGTGTGTGATGTGTGTGCCTCTCTCTGGTTATATTTTTACCCATTTTGGAAAGCGCTCGGCACAGTTCCCTCTTAAGGATCAGGATCTGAGTTACGGCTGCCACTGATGGGAGGCTTACTATCTGAAGACATACGACATACCAGTTTTTCATTGATTTCTTGTCACAACTCCAAAAGCAGGGACTTTAAATTTCCCCATTTAAAAGTTTAAAGGAAATGAGTCTGCTGAGAAGTAAGTCGCCCAGATTCCCCAAGCTAGTGAATGGTCACTCCAGGATTAGAACCCTGGGCAGTCTGACTCCCAGACCATGGGGTCAACCAAGCCTCCCTGAAGCTCTAGACGAAGGGTCACCTCCTCCTCAGCTCTCATAGAGGCCGCCTCTTCCTCTTTGTGCTGCTGCAGATATTGCCCCTGAGAACCGGCAGAGTATTTACGATGAGTCGGTTATCTCGTTTCATCCTCACGATAGCCCTGGGAAGTAGGCATAGTGTCAAGATCCCCAAGTTACAGATGAGGAAACTGAGACTCTGAGCAGCCCAGCAGCCCATCTGAAATCACACAACTGACTTGTGGCCAAGCCGAGGATCGGACCAGGAAGTGCATTCATATTTAATACACTCCATTCTGCCACTTAGCACATCATGGCTTGTACCCAAATTAATTCTGTTCATATCTGTGGTGATCAGAAATCAATGGCCGATGGGGCTTCCCTGGTGGCGCAGTGGTTGCGCGTCCGCCTGCCGATGCAGGGGAACCGGGTTCGCGCCCCGGTCTGGGAGGATCCCACATGCCGCGGAGCGGCTGGGCCCGTGAGCCATGGCCGCTGGGCCTGCGCGTCCGGAGCCTGTGCTCCGCAATGGGAGAGGCCACGGCAGAGGGAGGCCCAGGCCCGCATACCACAAAAAAAAAAAATAAATAAATAAAATAAAGAAATCAATGGCCGACCCTCTGAATTAGTTATCACTTTTTTTCTTCCAAATATTCAAAAGAAACTAGGATTTAGAGCTTTAAAAATCTTTTTAGCATTATTTTATTTTTGCATTACGAAAGTAACACGTGCTTGTGATAACAAGTCAAACAATTCAGAAGCCTATTCATCTTTACATAGTCTCCATAACATCTACTGTATTGCCTGACGTGAAGTGGGTGTAAATACATATTGACTGATTTCACATACAGGCACTAAATTCGCAAGTGGTCACTGAGTACCAGGATCTGTGCTGCGGTCGGGGTATGTGGGGATGCAGTTATGGCCTCTGTCCTCAGGGAGAGCAGGCAATTCATGGGACATGTGTGGGACAAAGGAGGAAGAGCAGACACTGGAGGAGACCGGACCCAGGGGAGTGAACAGATTCTGAGGTTTCAGTGAAGGCCTTCCAAGGAATGATTTATTGTGGCAAGACATAAATTTCTTGTCTGAACTCTGCTCGCTCACACCATGATATTAATTTGATTTACAAATGAAAAACTCCCATTTGTTCATTCATTCATTCATTCAACTAGCAGTTATTAAACACCCATTCGGTGCCAGGTTCTGTGCTTGGCCCTGGAGAGGTAAAAAAAATAACAGCTTTACTGAGATATAATTCACCTACCATACACCACGTAAGGTGTAAAATTCAATGGCTTTTAGTATGTCACAGAGTTATGAAACCATCATCATAATCAATTTTCTTTAGTTAGTTATTTAAAAGGACTTTTACAATTTATTTTTATTTTTTAAAAAATTTATTTATTTTTGGCTGTGTTGGGTCTTCGTTTCTGTGCGAGGGCTTTCTCCAGTTGCGGAGAGCGGGGGCCACTCTTCATCGCGGTGCGCGGGCCTCTCACTGTCGCGGCCTCTCTTGTTGGGGAGCACGGGCTCCAGATGTGCAGGCCCAGTAGTTGTGGCTTACGGACCCAGTTGCTCCGCGGCATGTGGGATCTTCCCAGACCAGGGCTCGAACCCATGTCCCCTGCATTGGCAGGCGGATTCTCAACCACTGTGCCACCAGGGAAGCCCCTATTTTTATTTTTATTTTTGGCTCCACCACACGGCTTGCAGGGTCTCAGTTCCCCGACCAGGGATTGAACCCGGGCCACGGTAATGAAAGCCCAGGATCCTAACCACTAGGCCACCAGGGAACTCCCCATAATCAATTTTAGAACATGTTTATCTCCTCAACAAGAAGTGCCACAACCATCAGCAGTCATTCCTGATCCCCCTAACCCCCTCTGCACTAGACATCCACTAATCTATGGATTTGCCTATGCTGGGCATTTCACATAAATGGAGTCATATAATATGTGAGCTCCTGTGACGAGCTTCTTTTACTTATCATGTTTTTAAGATTCATCAATGTTGTAGTCTGCATCAGTACCTCATTTCTTTTTAATACTGAATAATATTCCATTGTATGTCTAGACCACTTTTTATTTACCATTCATCAGTGGATGGATATTTGTGTTGTTTCTACTTTTTAGAAATTATGAATAAGACTGCTAGGAACATTCATGAGCAAGTTTTGGTGTGGAAATATGTTTCATCTCTATTTCTCACTTAGGAGGGAAGTTGCTGAGTCATACTTTTAACCTTTTGAGGAACTGCCAGATTGTCTTCCCGAGTGGCTGCACCACTTTACATTCCCACCAGCAGTGTACGAGGGCTCCAATTTCTCCACATCCTGACCAACATGTATTAGTGTCTGTCTTTTTTGCTTACAGCCATCCTAGTGGGGGTAAAGTGGTATTTCACTGTGGTTTTGATTTGATGGCTAACCTGGAGAGCTTTGAGCATTTTGGTGCCACAATCTGGTTTAGGTTTTAAAAGAATCTCTCTGGCTAAGATTAAACTGTAGGGGAGAAGAAAGGAGGGAACAGGGTAGGGGGGAACCAGTCAGGAAGTCACTGCAGTAATTCAGGTGGGAGATGGTGGTAGACCAGGGTGGTGGCAGTAAAAGTGGTGAGAAGTGATAGAGTCCTGGAAGCTGAAGAGCTCCCATGTAAGAAGTGTGAGATTTCCAGGTTCTTCATAAGACAAATATTCAATTGTTGTCCTGGGGAAAAAGAATGCCTGAGCGTTAGATTTTGTACTAAGGGTGGGGGGAGGATGAGCCCGTGATCCCCTTTTTGGTGGGACCTAGCCCAGGATCAAGTAAGTGCCTGATAGCACAGGGAGGGTGCCATTGTGTGTGGGATGAACGTGCCCATGGGGTCTGTCAGAGAGCTCGAGGTTGGTACCTGGCTCCCTCACTATGGGTGTGGGCGACTCTGGGCACACCATCTAAGGTCTCTAATGCCCCAATTCTTATCTGAAAAAGGAAACAGTTCTAACTCTTCCAGGGGTGTTGAGGGGAGCTACCGGGGAGAGTGAAGACATTATGGTGAGTTCCTCGGGCCTTGAGAAGAGAAGGGAGATTTTGAGAGGGAGTCAGTGGCAATGAAGAAGTGCTCTAAAATATTTGGCTTAGAATCATGTTTGAGATTCAACTGCCATTCGTATTTTCCTACTTTTGACTCTTTACTTCAGCCTTCTAGAAAATGCAAAATCTTTAAATATTTCATTTGAAAATATAAGATGACTTTTTTTTGCAGTCCTGGGCCAAATGATAGTCATATGATTTGATCTAAATAAATTGGTTAGAAATGTGTATCAATGATTTAGGGACTGTAACAATCAATGGTTTCAGTCTAACCTTATTCAATGTCACTCAGACCTCATCAAGTCTCTCTGTAAGGTCTAGTTGCTCAATCAAATTAAGGCTGATGCATGAAAGGCAAGGTAAGTAACCATTCTATATTGATAGACCTTTTCCTTTACTGAGTAGCTTCTGCCGTCTGAATACAAATTGCTCCTGGACAGAGCAGAGTGTCAAGGTCCCATCCATCGTACTCACATCTACATGGAACTTACCTTTGGATATAATAACCATTTTGTTCATAATAGCAATTTTAAAAAGTCTAAAAAATAGGTTATTCACTTTTCTCAGATAAATGTTTTGTTGCTTTACCTTTGCTTCCTGTTCATAATTTTAAAAATAAAATGCATAATTTGGTTCCTGTACTAGTTATATTTACTAGGCAATAAATTTATTAGACAATATAAAAATATGTGAAAATGTGTACCATTTTACAGTTACAAAACTAACAGTAATAGTACATCTAAGTAATGGTATATACCTAGTCAATTCATAGAGGAGTAAAAAGCATAGACCTTCTGCATTCTTGATATGATTACAGAGTCTCGAGATGTGAGCCCAAGAATGACTTCATTCTTATGAGGAAAGAAAATTCAACTCAGCCCCAGTCACTCCAGATTACTGCTATCCCTTGGTTCTTTTGAGTTGGGGATATAATGGAGAAGAAGGGAAGTGATTTGTCCTTTCTTCCGGGAACTCCCCCCTGTGGCACCCGCTGTTCTTGTAGGTCCAGAGTTGACATGGCTGGTGTTGCAGAGACTGGTAGCTATTCACCAAACCCACCTCCCTTTCTTTTTGAGCACATGAAGTATCTCCTTTTCATTATATATGGTCATGTAACTGAGTTCTGGCCAACTGCAACTGAGTGGATTGATGTTTACTCCAGAAATACATGTATGGTTTAACAGTATGAAATCTATTGTTATTCATCATATTAATAAATTACAAGAGGGAAAATGTATGATCTCTTTCAAAGATGCCCCCAAAAGCATTTGATACCATTCCACATCCACGATCTGATTTTTTTTAATACAGGCTAAAAAAAAAAAGTCCAGGTCTCATGCCTGATGATGAAATTATGCTTATTTTCGAAAAGTTTCTGTCCTCCTTGAATTGGCTGGAATTTCAATTTATACAGGCATTCAACATTCAAAACAAAGCTTGCTCTATTTGGCAAATGGTAAGAAAAGAGACATTAAACTCTCAGCACTTTTAAGTATCATTGAGCAATACTTTTATTCCCTAAATGCACAGCTTTGCACGAGGCTGTGTCTAATAATTAACTGGTAGAGCAGATTCCTCAGGAGTCTCTTCTGGTCTCATAAGTAAATAGGATTTCTTTGTTGTAATTATTTATTTCCCCGAGAGGCCAGAAAGGCTGTAATCTTAACAACAATTTTATCTGTTTCCTCTCTCTCTAACGATTTACTGTGTAGACCTAAGAGACTGGGAAACCTTGCTGGGTTTCCCTAGTCTGGGCTTCCAGAAGATACTTCTCTTTTAAAGGTCCCAGGTGTTAAGCCAAATCCCCTGTTTATAGAATGTTAAGGTTATGACACAAATCAGTAAAAGCCTGGAAGTGCTGTTACTGCTGACACTGCACCCCTAACACACGCCATTGTGCCTTTTATTTCCCTTTCACAATAGTGTGGAGCTAAGGAGGGAGTGTAAAACTTCACTTTGAATTTCCTGGCTTTTGTTGGTTGGTTGAGCAATCCTAATGCTATTGAATTTTTTTTTCCCCCCTGGCTGGGAGGTTGTTTTTCTGGTGTGCAGTTGTGCATTGTATTTTTCTAAGAAGTACAATGGTTGGGACACGACATATTTGTATGAATGAAAACCGTAGATTGACCTTTGGCATTATAAGGGGAAGCAGAGGAATATGTGTAAAAATGTGTGACTTCATTGGAACCTGATTTTGATTTTCCATAGGGTGGTCATTTTGTGTATGGAGTTTACTGGCTATCTTTCTCTCTTGCTTTCCCCTTGGGTTGGATCAGCTCAGGGAGTTGCTGTGATTACATGAAGGCAAACACCCAGGTGAAAGGGAAACATTCTGCCAATTGTCATGGTGCCTCCAAGCTCAGAGAGCCCACGTTCATCCTTTAGTGACAGCAGATACCCTACCAGCTCACTCTTTCCAGTGGATTTACTGCAGAAAAGTGGCTCTGAGCTTGTTCACGTGGCAAAACAAAGAGGTCTCATTAGCTGACTTTTTCTCTTATTCCTTTCATTTATTAAAATAATCTATATTGTTTATTTTCCTCATTGCAAAAGCTGTATATGTTCAGAGTAGAAAACTTGCTAAATAAAAATAGGCAAAAAGAGGAAGACAGAAGCATTAGTTAATCAACCACTGCTAACGAGTCAGAGTATATCTTTGTAGGCATTTTTCTTATGCAGAACTATTTTTTGTTTTGAAAACGGACTCATACCATGCATAGTGTTTTGTTACCTATTTTAAACCACAACCTCAGTGCATCTTTGCACAGCAATGATGTTTATCTAATTTTTTTATGTTTAATTATAAAAGGAATACATATACAGTTTTAAAAAAAGAAGGGAACTTCCCTGGTGGCTCAGTGGTTAAGAATCCACCTGCCAAGGCAGGGGACACATGTTCGATCCCTGGTCCGGGAAGATCCCACATGTGGTGGAGCAACAAAGCCCGTACACCACAACTACTGAGCCTGCGCCCTAGAGCCCGTGAACCACAATCACTGAGCCTGCGTGCCACAACTACTGAAGCCCATGTGCCTAGAGCCCGTGCTCCGCAACAAGAGAAGCCACCGCAGTGAGAAGCCCGCGCACCGCAAAGAAGAGTAGCCCTCGCTCGCTGCAACTAGAGAAAGCCCGTGCGCAGCAACGAAGACCCAATGCAACCAAAAATAAATAAATAAGTAAGTAAATTTAAAATAAGAAAATAAATAAATAAAAGAAGAAACATTATTTGAGGTAATTTATGCTAAAAGTTTTAAACTTTGTATCTTTTCACATTCACACATATATAACATTCATTTTTTCCATTTATACAATATCCTTTGATTAGATGAATTATAATTTACCTAAGTACTCGTCTCTTGTTCTTCCTCTGGACTGCAAGCTGTGTGGAACTGTGCACTTTTATCACTGATGTATCCCAGCACCTGCATAGTGACTGCTACATAATAGGCTCTCAGTCAATAATTGATACATGAAAAAACTTACATTGTTTTCAATTTTTCTCCATTAGAAACATTCCTCCACATAAAACTTTGGCCACATGTATTTCGTAGATTTTGTGTAGTCCTAGGAGTAGAATTTTGAGCATGAACCCGTGTTTTGGAAACCAAGCTGTCTGGATTTGTATCCTGGGTTGTACCACTTACAAACTGTGGAGTGCTGAGGCCAGCACATGAGAGGCACTTACACACATCTCTTCCCAATTCTGAGTTCCGTGACCTCACGTTTGTAGCTTGAAATCTGTCGTGGTGGAAGTACTTACACCACAGACATTGGGAAATACTGCACATCAGGGCTTTTTCTTTGTCCTGTTTCTTTTCTTTCTTTCTTTCTTTTTTTTTTTTTTTTTGTTTTGAGATTGCTGGTTTGCTGTCATACTATTGCCATGACCATAGGAAAGTTACATAACCTCCCGGGGGTTAGTTTTCTCGTGTGTAGAATGGAGACAGCCGAAGTCCTGCCCCGTAGTCAGGGAGGCTGCTTTGCCTGCTCCAGGGGGCACCTTCACACGGGAGTATGTGAACTGTACCTTCTGGAATGGCAGAGTGCACAGCACTGCTCACAGGGCAAGTGTGAGGATGGAATGGTTAATACATGTAACTGTACAAGCACTTAGCCCAAGCACATGCTAAGCA
This sequence comes from Physeter macrocephalus, assembly GCF_002837175.3. Lineage (NCBI taxonomy): Eukaryota > Metazoa > Chordata > Mammalia > Artiodactyla > Physeteridae > Physeter > Physeter macrocephalus. Next base: position 81,596,876 of record NC_041215.1, read on the forward strand.
CATAATAAATGAAAGCAATCATTATATTGTTATAATACATGTATGTATTATTTTAGGTGTTTCCAAATGCTCTCTAAAAGTGTTGGACCAGTTTGTACTCTCACTACCAGTTTCCTTATTCCTTTGCCATGAGTGAATATTATTGGTATTTTCCCCAGTCTAACTGCTGAAAAATATCTAATGATGGCATTCATTTGCTTTCCATTGATTATTGGTTGAAGCTGGGCCTCTTTTCATTTGTCTGTTGGCCATTGGATTTCTATGAATTATCTGTTTATGCTCCTTGTCTATTTTTCTATTAGCATCATCTTCTTTGTCTTTTCCACCTTTCTTCTGAAATCAATCCGTAAGTCCTCTTTGGATACTTTTTTTCAATATATGTGTCACAAGCATTTGACTTTGTTTAATCCTGTTTTGTTTTTATGTTTGTTTGCTACACCATGCTAAACTTATAAACAATCTCAAAAAATTTCAATAATTATGGCAGAGTACTTCATGTATGAGCAGACATCTAGGTTATTTTCATATCTATTCTTTATCTATTTAATGTATTATAATTATTATATTAAAATATGTAAGTATCTATAACTATTACAAATATATATAATTGTAAGTAACTATTTTGCTATTATAAACAACTTTGGTTCAACATTGTTATAACCGCATTTTTGCACACGTTACAAATTTTTCATCTAGGACAGTGCCAAATTGTCCTCTGGAAGGGTTATACTATTTTTCACCCTCACTATCAGCATATGAAAGTGTTATTTTGTATTCAGAAAATAAGAAATCTGTGAAGCAAAATGTTCATATTGAGATTTGAGGATGCAGTTCATAGTATCTTTTTCTTGTAGGTAAAGAGATGTCTCAATGTCTGTCCAATTCTGATTTTGTTACATCTCCACCACATAAATTATCCAAACACAAAGACTGAAGTGTGTTGCTAAGCTCTTTATCAGATCTGGGGAAATAACAGCAACCAGAAAGGCAGTCTGAGCTGCTGCAGAATGTTCATCATGAAGGCTCATGAAGACACATAACACAAATGTAAGGAGAGACTCAGAAAATAAAGATGCAGATGACGTGCCTGTGAGGGAGCAAAGCCCACACAACTTGGCGTGTGAATTAGAGACAGTAAGAATGTGAGTCCTGAGGTCCTCAGCAACCTCAGGTTCCTGGATGGATTGTCCAAAGGGCAAGTGTGGTTTGAAGATGTGCAATCTATTTCTGGTGGAGATGTCACACTGCAAATTCACCAAAGGGTATAGGAATGATTTCACACAACAGTTCACTGGGTGATTTACATGGGTGCGGGCAGTGGAGTCATGTGACGCTGGTCAGCCAATGGACAACAGACCTGCTTTGCCACTGACAGTCAACCGGCACTGAGAGATGTCAGCCGCCAGTGTGAGAGCTGCGAGGGCATAATAACATTTACATTGATGTTTTCAACCGCAACTGCGACATGCTTTTTCTCTGCGATTGCAAAGATGCAATATGCTATTGTACAATAAATTCCCCAGCCTTCATTCTTTAAGGCTTTCGAACCCAAATTTGATCATTTCACAGCAGTGTTGTGGGTTGCTATTACTCTCAGATGGAATCGATATCTATCTTATATATATGTTTTTTAAGGGATCAGTGTTTCTATTGCTTGAATACCGCTGCCATTTAATCAAAAGATGAAATTCAAGAAGAGGCACCACTATATTGTCCTGAATGTTAAACAATATTCTGCATGCACGAGACATTGATGAATATTGCAAGGAGCATCTCGTGGCTAATCCTTGTCACTTTAAGATAAAAGATTCAGCAGTTACACACACACAAACTCTTATACCCAGACCAGAAAAAGATGCTAATTTGGTAAGACTGAATTCAGCTCTGTAGATGCACAGGACTAAGTTCTTCAGCGAGAAAGAGAAAATAAAATTTTAAATAGAAAGAACGCAGGTTTTATGTTCTAATTTTTAATTTATTTTTTAATACTTATAAAGATGCAACTCTTTTCTAGACCTCAGTGTAGTTTTTAGATAAAGCTGCAACAACAACCATCACAACCAAAAATGGCAACTGCCGAATTTTAAAGGCTCATAGGTTATAGTGCTAAGAAGGTAATAAAGACAACTAACTCTCCACGATTTGTGTTGAGGCCTGGTTTGCTAAAATTCCTCTCCAGGGAGGGATAAAGTTTATTTGACTTTTCTTATTCCCCATGTGGGCAGCAAGTCTGGGGGAGACAATGTGCTGAAACAAGTGCCATCAAAGCCCAAAACAGGGCACTCAGCTTTACTCCTGGCCGGCAAAAACTATCTTTCTACTGTTAAGAACATTGCTCCTCTTTGGGGACCCCAGGTCTCCATCTGTAAATGAGGTTTCAAATTCTGAGAAAATTCCAGGGATCTCTCCACTGACACCCAGAGGGAAGCTGGAGGAAATGTGAGAGATCAGATAGCTGCTGGTTATAGACTGGAGAGGGCCAGGAAAGGGTGCTGGAGTTCAAGGACACTGAAGTGTGAGAGGGGCAGGGACCATGTAGGCCTCCGAGGAGACAAGAAAAGACTCGGCATTGTTGGAAAATTACTAGACTGCTGGGTCCACGTGAGTGAGACATTCATGAGTGCATTCATCTCTGTATCCCCAGAGCCTCACATGGTGCCTGGCATGAAGTAGGCATTAGACACAGATTTACTGTAAACTGAAACAACCTTAAGCTTTAGGGTCCCTTCTATACACATTCTAAAAATATTCACTTTTGTGCCTGACTTTGTATTTGCAGTCTTATATTCTTTTTCATAAGAGGGTCTCCCAACTCCTACAAACTTCAGTCCCCGGCAAAACCTTACCTGTCTCCTGTGGGTATGCAATAAATATTTGTTGACCTAATGAGTAACAAAAAAATAAATAAATACAGGAAGGAAGGGAGGAGGGGAAAGAAAAGGAAATGCAAACCAAAAAGTCCACTGGCTACTGGGAAGATTGAATTCAAACTTGATCAGTCAGAGGCAGCATTTCTAAACTGTTCCCAAACAACAGTAGACAATGATTTACCTCAATTAATTCAGCCAGCTAGAAGCTTACTTCTTACTTGCCAACTGAGACCTAAAAGACAGATGTGTCTGTGCGCCTCTCCTTAGGGTGTTCTCAGGGATTGCAGTATGGGTTGTAAGCATCTCCAGAAGCAGGAGAGAGAGGTGAGTATGAGAAGCTTTGTGCTTGGCATTGTGTTAGGTTCTTCCACACTCCTGTCTCACTTAATTTATTGCTCCCATTTCATAGATAAGAAAGCTGAAGGTCAGAGAGGTGAAATAATTTTCCTTAGTCATGCAACTATTAACCAGTAAATTTGGGATTTGAACCTTTATCTGTTGAGTCCAAAATCCTACACATGTTCTTCGCTACTCCATGCTGTTCTAAAGGGAGAAAATAGAGGGCCCTTTTTGTGGGTTATAAAAATTTGAATGAAAAAGAAGAAAAGCACAAAGGAGAACAGTAGGAAATTAAAGTGAATAGGGATTAGTGGACAAATTTTTGTTACCTGATTACCTGTGGCATCTTTATTCTGCTGTTTATTAGAATAAGATCCACATAATTCAGCATACACTGGGAAGAATCAGTGCATCTTGGGCCATAGGAACTTCAAGAAACAGTGAATTTGGAGGAGTGATTTGAAATAGAGGCTGTAGATGGTTCATAGATCAAATCTGAGGAAACTTGTAATCAGAGGGATCCAAAAAGATGCTTAGACTGAAATGAGAAAAAATCACTTCTCAGTGGAATTTTAATTTCTGCGTAGTTCTGTAGAGCTTTTGGTTATTCATTCCTGGTAGTAGGAAGCCCTCAAGGAGTCAGTTTTGGGGCACTGCAACGTGTCTACAGCTGTACTAGGCATTGTGGGTATTCAAAACAAACACATGATGTAATCCCTGCCCTTAAGACTAACAGGATAGTTAGGGAGTCGTGATACAGGTCCAGACCACAAGGAGATAAGAGTCATCTGTCATGATAGAGGGTAAATTATGAGGAAGGGGTAAAAATAAGGCAAAATATAATACTCCACTAATTTTGTGCATTTCCTGACCTTTTTTCAGTGCCTCACAATTTACAATATGGTTTCATGTGCATCCCTTCGCCGCAACAATCCTGCGAAGAAGGCAGGAAAGGTTTTCCTACTCCCATTATGCAGATGAGGAAGGAAGGGAAGGCTTAGAAAGGCAAAGTGAATCGCCCAAGGCTACCCAGCTGGTAAGCGGTAGAGCTGGGAGTCAAGCAATTTTCCTCATATTCCCAGGCCAGGGTTCTTACCAGACAATAACTTTTTACTGAGTCACCTTTTACTAGGAAGCACCTTCACTATCCAATGCATTTTAGACAAATTGTCAAGTTTCCTATTCACCAAATTGACCACTAATGCAGAATTTTGACTCAATATTAAAAAGTATGAGAGTAGAAGTCTATGACTTTGGAATCAGGCTCAAGATATATTTGGACGCATCCTAGGAGTTGACCAGTGGTGTGCTGTGAGTGGCTCTGGGGCCAGGGGTGAGGGGTGGGAGGTAGATGGGTGGGTGAGAAGCCTGCTTTGTAGCATTTGCTGATTTCCATTGGGTAAATACCCCCACCAGAGCCAATTTTAAGCTATCAACAGTTTAAGATCTAGTTCAGGAAATTCCTGAATATTTAACAAAGGCTCTTAGCTGGTAAGAAGCTAGCTCACTCCTGGCTGTTGCCTCTTCAGTCTTTTCCACTCTCATTTTTGGTGCTAAGAAGCATCTTGTGTGAAAATTTTGGATCCGACTGGAAAATCTTGAGTCTAGTGCTGTGGTTATGGCTTCCTCTCTTCTTTATTTGTTCCTGTCCATTAGAAGACAAATTCATATTCTGTATCTCATTGATTTTTTGAAAGTGGCTTGATGTTATCTGTCTGACATACACAAGCTGACTACATCATTGATAATTACTTCTCCTTTTTAATTCTTAAAGAACAATGTATTGATACTCCTGGTTGATCTGAAAATCAGACTTCTAGGGCAGATAAGAAAGCTGTGCTTTCATTCAAATATTCTTCCTCTCCGTATAGTCAGCAACATTTCCATATGGAGCTGATTCATTTAAGATCTCCACTTGCTGGATTTAATGTAGCTCAATGTTAATGAATGCTTAATTCTGAATTGCTGATGTTCTGGTATTCTTTGCCTTAGTGGCACTACTTGACCATGATTAAGTCAAAAAATCTGCTTTGTTCACATTACTCTGAAAATCTGGAGTGCAAGTATCCATTCAGTTTTATTTCTCCCTGGTGGGTACAGCCCTCATTGGATACTAATGAGAATTACAAATGTGGGTAAAGGAGAAACTAGTGACTTTGGAATGGAGGGGCTGGTTATTTAAAGATGTATTGCCATGGCACTTACGGAAAATGATTTATTTGTTTTGTTTTGTCCTCCTATAAATCAAGAATACAGCACAGCGTTAAACATTCCTCAATATTTATGCTAATATAAATTTGGGTTTACATACTTGACACTAATTCAGGAGAAGAAGCGATATTAGAATAATGGCTACCTGTGACAGCCACGAGTGTTACTTTAACTCTTTAGTAGGCTATGGATGTTCCCGTGTAGAGCAGACATGGCAGATAACTGCCTGTGCCGAGCAGTTTCTCTGGTAAGTGCATTCTGACCACATTCTCTATCTTTTGTTTGGTTCTGTTTGGGGCATTAGGTTAGCAATTGTATTTATAAATTTCTCACTAAGGAGTCACCGGAACAGAATGAAGAGACAGAGGATGGGTTTTGTGAGAAATCAGAACCCAGATGTTTGACTATATCTGCAAGTCTTGGGGAAGTCCGTGGACCCAGTAAGCAAACAAACAAAAATACTCATTTGTAAAGGACAGATTTTATATCCACTAAACTGTGTTTCTTACTTCCCTGCCATTTTGTTGGCATCACTTAGTTATGACCCTCTCACATTCTTCAACCTCTTTTTGCTTCAGTTTCCTCAAAAGTAAAATGGGGATAGTAATAGGACTTGCTTCATACGATTACTGAGAGTAAGGGAGACAAATACAATACACGGTGCTTGTATGTGCGTGTGGTAGGTGGGCTCAATACATACTCTGGGGCTTGGCAGACACCACGCACAATTGGAATCCTGATGGAACCTTTGCACTCTCCATCCTACTGGAGTATTTGTGAAAGTCCATTGGACCCCAACAATCACAGGCAATTTTCTGAGATGTTGTGTTAGGGCTGTCACCCCCTAGTCCGCAGTAGAAGCTCAGAGACTCGCTGGAGTTCACTGCATTGCTATTATCTTCAGTGCCTCTCCGCACTGTATGAATTGGGTCAGTCTCGGATTCGCTGCCTGGTTGACCTTTGCGGGGAGAACGCTGCAACTCTACTTTCCATATTTCTCAGTGTCTGAGTGCATTTTTGATGTCGCCTATCTGCAGCCATCCCCAATATGCACACATTCAATTTGGTGATAGGTTTCCTTTGGAAGATATAATTTTTTAAAAATATTTATTTATTTTTGGCTGCATTGGGTCTTCGTTGCTGTGCGCGGGCTTTCTCCAGCTGCAGCGAGCGGGGGCCACTCCTCGCTGCAGCGCGCGGGCCTCTCACCGCAGTGGCCTCTCTTGCGGCGGAGCACAGGCTCCAGGTGCGCGGGCTTCAGTAGTTGTGGCATGCGGGCCCAGCAGTTGTGGCTCACGGGCTCTAGAGCGCAGGCTCAGCAGCCGTGGCGCACGGGCTCAGCTGCTCTGCGGCATGTGGGATCCTCCCAGACCAGGGCTCGAACCCGCGTCCCCCGCACTGGCAGGCGGATTCCCAACCACTGCGCCACCAGGGAAGCCCTGGAAGATATAATTGATGCAGGCCGACCATCGTATCTCCCGTGAAAATTTGGAACTTCTTTGATTACTTTTGATGCAAAGTACAATGAGAATTCAAGGCCTTATTATTATTCTTGCTAACCAGGAGACATGCCAGGTTTAAAGACAGATTTGTTTCTGTGTTAGTGATACATTTGTATTACCTTTCTTTGCAGTCCCCGTCTACACTCCTGCTATCTTCAATGTGAGTTTGCGCTTGTCAAAATGAATAATATGCAGCATCAATTCAAACTCCACTTTTCCAGTGTGTTCAGCTGTAATAGTTTCACTTTGCCTTGATTCTGTTGATTGCTATTAAATCCTGGATGGCTTTAAATTCTGTGAGATAGTCCTCAAAGTATCACTTATAAATTGTGTGCATTTATTAGAGTCTTTTTTTTTTTTTTTTTTTTTTTTTTTTGCGGTACGCGGGCCTCTCACTGCTGTGGCCTCTCCCGTTGCGGAGCACAGGCTCCGGACGC
>NC_041215.1:81604298-81653085 GCF_002837175.3 Physeter macrocephalus
GTGGGATCTTCCCGGACCGGGGCACGAACCCGTGTCCCCTGCATCGGCAGGCGGACTCGCAACCACTGCGCCACCAGGGAAGCCCTAGAATCTTGCTTAGAGCAAACAGTGTTCAAGCCCCCGGAAAAGACTGCCTTCTACTTCTGCTCTCTAGATAGACGAGGCTATGGAAACATATTTTATCTTTTGAGAAGAAATTGTTTAAAAAGTAAATATAATAAATTATTGTAGGGAGGATTTTTGCTTTTATTCTTTTCTTTTTTATTTGGTGGAGGAAAAAAGTAATCCAAATCCAATACACTTTAGTGAAGAGTGTGGATTGGGGCCAAGAGTCATAATAAATTTCTTTGCGTCCATCTGTACAATACCGATGTAAACAAAGTGTTGGTTGAATTTATTATGAGGGCATTGTTCGTATGTAATTTATCTGGTTTCAAAAGCCAAACTCCAGCTCTTTTATTCTTAGAAGTATGGTTATTATAGACTACATTTTACGAATTCCTATCAGATAGAGTATTACATATATCAACTATATTTTTCTATTGAAAATAATTAGACCCACTTCAAATAAAAATCCGTTCAAAGTGTAGTCAAGTTGAGTTGAGTAGTGGTTATCTAGTGTTGGTTGAGCAGGTCATGTAAGCCCAGCCGTGTGCTGGGTGCTGAGCGTGGGAATCCTAGGAGGTGCTAGGTTACAAGAGGAAGGGAAGAACAGTGATATGTTGACCACCACCCTTATTGTTCCAACTAGACTCAGGTTTACCACAATGCTAATGAACCTTAAATTTAAATGAGGTCCCTCATTTGTATGAGTGTCTTCCAAGACTCTGGGTAAGGCCCAGGTAATGTGTTCACATGGCCACATGTTCTGTAAAATTTGGAAAAGTCAGATATTTAAATGCAATTGGTTAAGATCACTCCAACCTCCCCTAGTCGGTAACCAGTGTATTTGGAGTGGCCACCAGTCTTGTGATGATGCAGTTGAGGGAAATTGGGTTGGGACAGCATTTAGTTTGGGTTTCCTGAGATACATGTACGTGGCCTGCAGTCACTTCCATGTCCAGTCAGGTTCTTGTTAACCATCCCAATGCAGAAACAGTGCCCCAGGATATTTCTACTGCCCACTCTGGTGACCCACTCAGCATCAGGATACAAGAAGCAGAGAGCAGAAGTCATATCACAGCATCGACATGCTTTACAGGACGTGGCATTAGAAATAAGTGAATGGTGGGACTTCCCTGGTGATCCAGTGGTAAAGAATCTGCCTTACAATGCAGGGGACACGGGTTCGATCCTTGGTCGGGGAACCAAGATCCCACACGCCTCAGGCCAACTAAGCCCGCGCGCCACAACTACTGAGTTCGCGCGCCTCAACTAGAGCCCACGTGCCGCAAACTACAGAGCCCACATGGCCTGGATCCAGCGCACCACAACTAGAGAGAGAAAACCTGCAAGCCACAACTAGAGAGAAGCCTGCACGCCACAACGAAGATCCCGCGTGCCGCAGCTAAGACCAGACACAGCCAAAAATAAATAAAACAAATAAAGAAATAAGTGAGTGGTGAAGGAGACATGAGGTTTGAAATGTACAGAGCCAGAAGCTAGTCTCACCAACAACCAGTGAAAATGGAAGTTCTTTTCTGTCAGAAATATACTCGGTAATGAACCATCTATCACCATATGTAAATCCACTGCTACAGATTGAAAGTGCCCCTCCCCAAGTTCATGTGTTGAAAACCTAACGCCCAAGGTGATGGCATTAGGAGGTGGGGGTCTCTGAGAGGTGATTAGATCATGAAAGTGGACCCCCCCCATGAATGGAATTAGTGCTGTCATTAAAGAGACCCCAGAAAGCTCCCTTGTCCCTCTTGCCGTGTGAGGCTACAGTGAGAAGACCTCATCAAGGAAGAAGCAGGCTCTCACCAGACACTGAATTTACCAGCGCCTTTATCTTGGACTTCCCAGATCCCAGAACTGTGAGAAGTAAATTTTTGTTGATAAGCCACTTGGTATATGGTATTTTTGTTATAGTAGCCCAAATGGACTAAGATACCCACCATACATTTTTTTCTTTCATGATAGCAATGTGTGAAATAGAACTAGTCACAATGCTTGTATTTGTAGGATACAAACTTGCAGCCACATTATAAAGAGGTATGTCTGTGTGTAATGGTTATCGCACTCAACCATCAATGATAAACAAATTTAGTTCAACCAAGCTACAGCAAAGACTGAATTATCTTGTTATCCTCTTTATAAAAATAATATTACAAAATCATTTATGAAGAAGTGATCAAGATTGTACAGCCAAATAATTTAGAGAAAACATTATAGAAGTAGGCAAGGCAATTCATTAATTAAAATATTGGGTTGTTTTTCTAGATTTTGTGAGGCAAGTAGCATTCGGAAGTTTAAAGATACGTAATTTGTGGTGATTTCTTTTCTCATTCTGAGTACACACTCACTTTTATTTTGTATTCTAGTCTTTAAAGAGTGTTCTCCCAACTGTAAGAATTCCAAGCCCTACAAGAATCTGGATCTACCAGACTCCAGTTCTGTGCCACTTTCAGGCATATTAATCTCATTTAAGGTGCATCATAGCTGGATGTGACAGAACATGTTCATTCCTTTTTCTAATGAGCAAACTGAGGCTCAGAGAGGTTGAAGCACTTCCCTGAGAGGAGCTGGTAAGTGCCGGCCTGCAATCATACCCTGGTTCATGCTGCTCTCATGTGACTTTTCTTCTCACTCCAGGCTGCCTTTGGTGTCCATTTTTCTTGTGTCCCTCATGAGTTTTCTCTCACAGCCCTTACAGTAGCTCTTCCTTAAGTCATTAAGGTTCAGCAAACACTTTTGTTGCTGTCATTACCTTTCATTTCACATGGCATGTAGAGGCCATCAGGTGAGGGAGTTTTTCGAGTAAGGCGGGGTTTAAGCAAACAAACAAAAAGAAAAGAAATGAACAGTACAGTCAAAAGGAATGAAGAGTTGGTTAGCAGTTATGGAGTAAAAATTAAAAGTTACTATTTATAGAGTGCCTACTCTGACCATACCCTCTACTAGCATCTTAAATATGGAATCAGAGACTACCCTGGAGATTTAGGGGCCCCCCTGAAGTCCAGTTGAGTGTGCTTTTGAAGTGATAAGCTTCCATGAGCTCACCCCAACTCCTGAACAGGCAGAGGTAGCAAATATGATGAAAATGGCATTTGAGGAAGAATGTGGAAAATGGAACAAAGGGGTGAGGGTCCTTTGCCTGTGCCCCATGTGTCACCATATGCAAGTGCTACAAAGACACCTATCTTCTTGGCATCCCCAGTGGTATTTAGATTTGACATGGCTGCTGGGTACCCTGGTTGGAATCCACTTGTCAGCCTTCACCTCAGTGATCTTATCTCCTCGTGTTGAATACTTCATGCTCATTGCCTCCTGCTTTTGGCCCACCTTTTACTCCAGCTGCTGCTGTAATTAGCTTCATGCTGGCCAGTTTTGACAGTGCTTCACCTCAGGTACACCATGGACTTCTTCCTGCGTGTCCTTCTGACATCAAGGATGAGAGAGATGCCTGTGGAAACCTGGAAACCACATGCAACCCGGAAGTGTGGGAACTTGCACTTCCCGTGATGGATGGGAAGAGGGGCTGTAAGAGAACTGCCTCCCCTTCTGTTTTACAGGCCAGTGGTGCTGAGGTAGAGTCTCACAGTGGCTCACAAGGTCCCGGTGGGGCTGAGCTCCCATCACAGTGCTGACCAACTGGACAACACACCTTTCTCTCCTGTTTTATTGTCCACAGGGTCTCACTCCCATTTCCTGGGTTTGCCTCTCCATCAAGTGCAACCCACCATCTTAGACTCTGCCTGGAAGCGACAATTTGGGGTAAAGAGTTGAGGAGGACTCCTGGCTCAGAAACCCACGCTTAGCACCATTAAATCGTGGACATTGGGGCTCCATCTTAGAGCCAAATGACACATCTGCAGGCAAAATACAGAAAAGGAGCAGGGCAGGGAAAGCAAAGTCATCACAATGGCTGGTCAAATACCTTCTGTAAAAGGATTTATTTTCACTAGATAGTCTAAAATTTACCTTCCAGCGTCAGTACGTCAATCCATTTCTTTTTCTTCCATAATATGGAAACAGGTCCCAGTGAGACCACATTCACGAACCTGTGTCCCCTGCATCGGCAGGCGGACTCTCAACCACTGCGCCACCAGGGAAGCCCCACATATTTTTTTAGAAACAAATGACCTCAAACTGAGAATCCTTGTGAGGTGATCTGCTGCCTTATTACCTGATAAATGGCCTTTCACATAAAGATATCATGGATTCTGCCGCCAAGAATATTTTTAAAAAGGAAACTTTCTCACTGTGAAATATCCTGTGAAGGCAGTTATCACAATTTTTCTGTGAGCTGTCACAACAAATAGTTGTTTTGGAGTTGATACAGCATGATTTTGTCAAATCTTTCATTTATTAATTATTCAAAAGAGGAGAATTCCAATCACGTTAGTATTGTGTTTCTAAAATGTAGTGTTTTCCCACAGGGATTTTCCTAGGGATCAGGAATCAGGGAAACATCTTTTGTTTTTATATAAGATGGGTTTGTGTAGACAAAAAGGGAAATAGATTCCAGAACTCTCAAATACAAGGCTGTCTTATAATGTGAGACCCTTCCTTTATAAAATGCGCACAGGAGCAAAAGTAACCATGATGTGAAAACATTCACTAATGTTATTCGTTTACTTATATAATTAGTTTCCACTTAAAAGTCTCTTCCCTACTTAACGCTAGACTTGCCAATTACTTTGACAAACTAATATAAATCTACTGCAAAGTGAAGTTGCAAATCTTGCAAAAGATGCAGGATTTTGTAAAGTTGATAAAAGCGATGTTGACAGTTGTTTGAATCATGTGCAAAGCTGCTGACAGATGGGAATGGAAGACTTAGAAAACTGAGCAATAAGTAAAAGGGAAAAAATCAAGGAGAATGATGATGGAATAGTAATTCATCAGAAATGTTTGAAAATCAATTGTTTCAGAGGGCCCTTGAGAAAAAGATGAAGTCCCAAAATATTTTACTCTTTTTATGACAATAAGGGATGTCATAATGTGGTATTATACATTATACATTATCATAAAATTTGGTAGAAAAATTACGTGAAAAAAACCTCTTATTTGTTTCATTTTTGTTTCCAAAAAGTAATTTATGGTTGCAATTATAACCCCAAATTTAAAACATGATAAAGTAAACATCTCTTAAGAAATTTTAGTTTTGCTTTTCAAAGTGAAACCTCCTTCACACCTTACCCGCAAGCACCAGCTATTTCTCTGAATTTTTTTTTCTGATTTAAGTGGATTCACTTGAAGAAGCTTTTCTAAATTATGCTGTATAATAAATCAGAGAGTCATGGATCAGGCATTTTGGAATTTGGAAAACTTTTGAGAAACCATCTGCCTTTGTATTCACACTTTGCGGTTGAACACCTAAGAAATTGGATGACACAGCTGATTGTTGGGGCCACGGCAGGTAGAGAGAACAGACAAACTTCTCAGACTCATGACATGCAACACAGTTCTTCCTACACTATGCTTCTACAATTCTGCCAAATCACCCAAGTCCTCTGCATCTGAGATTAACTATATTTGGCACCAGGTCCTGTCTATGAGGTTTTCGAAGATCATTAAGAAAAAGTGCTATCGAAAATTTCAATATAGTTAGTTAACTCTTGACTCTGGATTAGAAAGAACATGCAGATACTTGGGGAACAAAACTCCAAACTTTGAATCCTTAGAAATATTTTAGCTCTGTTCTGTTTTACAATATATGACTTATTCTCAAAATAACATTATATTTTATTTTTACTCTGAAAGTTTTGAAATGGCTTCTGGCCAAGAGCATTAAAATTCTGAACTGATCATTCTAGAACAGCAGATAACTCAGAGAGCATTTCTGTTTAGCTTTGTAAAACTTTACAGAATAATTCTGGGAGTGGATTTATCTTTCCTAAATATATTTTTAAAGGAAAATGTTAAAATTAGTTTGGCGGTCCTGAGCAGAAATCAGAAATAGTGGCTGGTAGAGGAAGTCAGTTTTGAATTAAAAATTTGTCTTAGATAATCCATGGAGCCAAGACTTTGCACACAGATGTTACAGAGTTGTTTGTATCCAAATTTTAAATGTACTTGTTATCCAGAAACTTTCCAGGTGCTCAGTAAAATAGTTTGAGTCTTTTCCAGATCTAGCATTTTTAAGGCATTAATACTCAAAATTTGGAGAGATATTTTCAGACGATTAAAATACTTATTAGCAACAAGAAATACAAATAAAAAAGAACTCATCTTGTTATCCATTTCATTATACTTGATTCCCTCCCCTTTTGAAATTACAGCTGGTAAACAGATGGCAGGCACAACAGTTGCACAAATAAGAAGACACACACACACACACACACACACACACTCCTAATGGGGAGACCTGTTTGTCGGGGTGTCCAGTGAGGCCTCCTGGCTGAGGAGGACCCGGTTGTCAGCTCTGTCAGAGCTGTTGTGGAAAGGGAAGGGTTTGGGGATATATTAGTTCTGCATGTGTGTCCCACAGCAAACAACCAGTTGGTAAGTCACACATCCTAGGTCCCAACATAGTGGAGCCTTTTCTCAATTCCTATGTTCTTGAATTTTTCTTCAAGTCCCTGGGAGACAGAAAAGCTCCTGAGGCATTTTGAGCAGGAGAGTGGAATGATCAGATTTAAAACACTGTTCTGGCTGCAGTGAGGGGAAAGTACTTTGCAGGCACAGGGAGGAGGTGGGGAGAGATAGAGGAAGGAAGTGGGGAGTGGGGGACGGAGATGAAGCAGGAGATTAATAGTTGGTTCTTGCAGTGGTTCATGTGAGGGCGATAGAACCTGGGCTAGAGAAGTGCCCAGATTCCAGAAAAATGGAGTTGAATCACTAGGGCATGGTGACAAATTAGCAGTAGGAGTGAGGGAGAGGGAGGTATCAAGGAAAACTTGTAGGTTTCTGGCTTAAACATCTGGTTGGGTGGTGGAGCCATCTGCAGAAATGGGAAAGTTGGAGTAGGTAGAAATTTGTAGAGGTCCATTTCAGACTTGTTTGAGATGTCAGTAGAACATTCAGGTACAAATCTCAAATAGACCACCCCGAGCTCAGATGAAAGGTGTGGAGGGCTGGAGACTAACATTCAGGACATGTAATGTCTTTCAAAGCACCTATACAAATTTTATCTCATTTAATCACATAACTATCCCTGTATGAAGTCAGCAGAGCAGATGTTGTTATCCTGTATTTCATAGGTGGGGAAACTGAAACAAAAAAGATGTTCAGAGACTTGGCCAAATTCATGTCTCCAAACCCAAGGGCATCTTCTGGGACATGGTCATTTGGTCCTGTTCTTCCATCTCAAAGTCTTACTGAGTGTTTTATTCTGATTTAAGGCTTGTTTTCTAATTTTCTGCACATGGGCAAGAAGTAGGTTTTTTTTCTCTTTATAGAGAGTCCCAGACTCCACAAGTATTGATAGAACACATCAACTTCATTGATATCTCTTGTCTTGAGGTACAGTGATAAAATAAAGAGGATGCTCTCTGGTCAAAAGGGGAGTTTAGGGCCATGGTTCCCATCAATCTAGACAGAGTGGGCACAGCAGAAAGGGTGGTAGAGGTACAGCCTGTGGGTTCTGAAGAAAACTGGTCCTTCCATGTCTGGCCAGTGGAGGGAGAGTTCTATCATCCATTGGGTCCCAGCAGGACAACATCTGCCCAGCAGACTAAGAGTTTGTCCTACTTCCTTAGGCAGTCCTAAAGAGAAGGTCCTCAGGCCCGCCGTCTCACAGGGGAGATGGCTTATTGAGTGTCCGGGCATCCAGGAGTTCCACTACCGAGGCACATCTAGCTAAAAGCCAGTCACATTTCAAACCTATCTTTGGTGCCTATAAGACACCTCTGTTATAATCAAGGTGCAATGGCTTCGATTTTTGGGGGAAAGTCTGGTGACCAAAGAAAGAGTCTCATAAAAATTTTGTTTGCTAAGTGAGCCACATGCCCCAGGGAGCTGTGTGTCTCAGGAGCCAGAACCAAGACTTCAGATTCTCTTTTCTCTACCAAAGCCCTCTAGCTTTTAAATTTTTTTCTGTGGGTATTCAAATGCCCCCTCCTCCTTTCAGCTCCAACATACCTTTTTCTCCTTTTATTAGCTTGACATTAAACATGTCTCCCCTCAGCTGCTGCACACACTCTATTTTCAGTAGGAGAAGGTGGACGTGGCTGCACTTTGGGCTCATCTAACATCTTGAACTATTTTTCAGATGTTGTGGGTAAAGCCAAACCCTAAATAACTTTAGCCGAACACTTTCCCTTAATTTCTAGCCTCACATGTATTTAAAGGGAAATATATTCCACATGTTTCTGATTTCATTTATCCCTAATTCCTCAAGAGGTTATTTTCTGAGACGTGGTTGAGGTCCCAGAAGCCTCATGAACACTTTCCCTCCCATTCAGTTAAACCCATCTTTCTCAGGCTTAGAAGACCACTTTGAACCAAGAGTCGGTAACTTAATCATTGAAGTTTCCTCCTGATATATGTCTGCTTCAGAAATTATGGTCAAAAAGTGTCCACAGTTCTCTTCCAATCTCCATTTTTCTAAGTCTTCTTTGGTCTATGGATTTAGGGTTTTAAAAACTGCATATGCATAGCAAGATTTTCTTTTGACTTAAATTTTCTGATTTCAATCACCCAACAAAGACTTATTCAGTATCTCTTCGAGACCCAGTGCTGAGAAAGGTCCTTGGGGGATGTGGCATGTTATAACATTAATTTTGAACGAGACGCCTTTCATGACATCTGGATGGTTAAGGCAGCGTGTCCGTGGCTACAGAGCAGGTGTGAGAACAAGAGGGCAAGTTAGAAGTCCTGAGACCAAGTCTCCTCGCAGGGTGTTTAGAGAGAGAGGAAGAGGAGGAGGAAGAGGAGAAGAAGGGGGCATGCTAGCGGGGCACCACGGGTTGGAAAGGAACCTCAGAGATGAAACCTAGGAGGGCACATCTGTGCTGTGCGGTGAGAGCGGGATCCTGGCACCCTGAATCTGGGCATCTGTCTTCAGAGATTATAGGTCATTGTGGCAACAGGAAGTGTTCACTGATGGAAGTCATTTTTCAAATACCAGTTTATTCTCACACCAAAGGAAAAAGTGGGTAGAGCATGTACTCAGAACTCATGTCCTCACAGGTCACTTGGGACTTGGGACATGTGCTGTGAAAAAGTTACAGGAACTAGTTTTTTTCTTTCAAAAATACATTTATAAAAGAACAAACAAACTCCAGCAACAGCACTAGGGCCACTAACGACCCAAACACCAGCTATTTCAAATGCACAAACACTTAAGAAGCTTGAGGAAAACGAGAGGAAATTCCAGCGAGAGAAAAGGAGAACACTTGACAATAGGTGGGGTTCATTTCCTCCCTGCGTGGAGTTTTCTCCAGCCCTTGCTTCAAGACTCAGTGTTTCTGGTATTACTAATTCACAGGAAAAGGTAATGAAGTAACCCCAGCCTAGTCAGGACCGGAGGTGATTTAGAGCCTGAATGAAGGACAGAACTTCCAGGGAGTTTTCGCCCTGGTCCCATTAGGCTTTCCCAACACGCTCTCTGGGGTTTGTTCTAACTGACTCAGGTGTGGTTTCATTGATGATATACAATAGATTAGTGTTTGGCAAAAGAATTACCACCTCAAGCTTGGACAGCTGATTATAGATCAATTCCATTCCCACAGCCAATTTCTGTTGAGCAAGATTATCTGAAGGCAGCTCTTGGTTCATGCATACCATTAGCAGTGTTAAATGAAGATTTAATGATCCAGGATTCAGCTGTTTAGTTTTCAGTACACCTATAATTTCCACCTAATCATTTTAAAGCATCTTACCTTGGAGGGAGCAGAGCATCTAGGACCTGTTTTTGTGGACACAGTTTGGGGACCCAAGGGCCAGTGATGGTGCCATCCTAGAAGAAGTGACCCAAGAGCTGATGAAAGTGAATGCGGCAGGGTTATTCCCACCCAGAATTTCCCCAGAATAGAGAGCGTGGACTTAGTGCTATTATTAAAGGTCTGTATTTTTCATCCATTATCCTGATCCCCCATGGTAGAAATAAGAAAGCCAGAACCTGCCACCTGTCCAAACCAAGAAAGTAAGTTCACAGCCAGCAGAGATGAACTCTCTCAGCACTCCGTGTCCAGCTTGCTGGTTATTTCACTGCCTCAGCCTCGCCTTTTGGCTCCTGATATTCATAGAGCAAACCGATTTGCCTTCCTCTGCAGTTAACAGAGTCATCTTAGTAGAGGGTGACTGCTTTCTCCCATATCCCCCCAACAATGACAGCATCCCTGTGAAAGCAGACAGAGATGCTCCCCGCTCCCGCCCTCTCCTCGGGCCTCTGTGTAATGTTACTTGACTTATACATATTTTTTTTGGCTGTTGGTGATATTTATTTGAAAATTATTTCCAGATTATAATAAAGGCTGCCCTGTATTAAAGGAGTGCAGTTGGATCACTGATCATATTAAAATCCTCAAAATTGGGGACTATATATCAAAGCTTCGAGGAAGCAGGGGTTTCAAAGGTTGGGGGGACGACACAGGGAACCCAACAACCCACATATAGTGTTCTTGGCTTAAAGGAACTGCTGAACCTTGGGAAAGATTTATACCACATTTATTCTGATGCCACAACATCACCAAGGATATAAACCAGTCACTGGCACTCTCTCAAAGAGTACATCATTGTAACTCGTTATAACAATACTGCTGTGATATGTGCTTGTAATATTTATAAAGGCTAAGCTATGAAAACAGTACATGCCACCTGTCACCAGTGATGTATCATTTTGAAAAAAGAGAATGTACATGACATAATGGTTTAAATGAACTCAGTAAAACTATGCTGCTCTGCTGAGGCCGCTTGGCCGTCTGGACCTCCGCTGTCAGGCATCGCTTTCCAGGATTCGCTGCAGCTTGGCCTCTGGGAGCCCTCTCCCTTTCCTGGAGCTCTGCTGGCTATTTTCAGAAATTCTGCAGTGTTCATAGCAACTTTACCTGATCCTGTATCTGGCTCCTTAGTGCCTAGCGGAGTGCTTTGCTAAGAACACTTAACGATTGATAGATGTGGGTGATTTCATGTTTAGACAAAAGTAGGATACTTGTTGGCTGGTCAGAGGATTGGACAGATGGTTTTTCTTCCTTGTGGAAAGAAAAGTGACTGAGGCCATCTTGAAGGGGTGGTCACGGGGTCTAGCTGATGATTTGGCTCCTGATTTTGGGCCTGCTCTGTGAAGATGCCCATAGAGCATTTTAGAAACTGGTGCGATGTGCTGAAGCTCCAGCCAGAAGGCTGCTGGACAGTTGAAACCACAGCTGCAACCACGGAACGTGGAAGAGAAGGAACATTTAATAGGCAACCCAGGCACCAACCGTGGGGGACTGACTTCTGAGGAGCAGGCAAGGTGCTTAGCCCATCAATTATTCTATCTGGTAAAAAGCCGAGATAGTTGGTAAAATCCCTCCTGTCCCTGCAGGAGAGAAGCAGGAGGAGAGAGAGCGGGACATGGAGAGAGGAGAGGGTGACTGCTCTGTAAAGTATGAGCTCTGAACATGTGGACACAGACAGAACGTTTTGTAATTAGCAGATCAGCAATAAAACTTGGAAGGGAACTCTCCTCTAGTGACGGTAGAAGGTGAACAAGACAGACACATTTCCTTCAGCCCGTCTGTGCTAAAGGTTCCCAACAGCTTTGGAGGTAGCTGAGAGCCAAACCATGGGGACAACCCAGCTGAACATTACTTGGAGCTTTTATGTGCATTTATGAACACATACATGTACGTGTAAATTACCTATTTAGCAAGCTCTGTATTGGTCATTCGATAATGAGAGTTTATTTGCCTCAATACTCCTTTATTCTTTTGGCTGTCCATAAAAGTTTTGAGTTAAAAACGAATTCTGGAATTTTGAAGAAGTAATGCTTAAATGATTTGGAGTCAATAAACGTTTACAGTCAAATTACTTTCCCCAGCTTTATAAACTGCTCCTCCGGAATGATGATGATGAGCCATTCCTACTTTACAGGGCCAACCGGCCTTAGGTGTAGCAATCACACAAATGAGATGCAAATGTACGTACAAGGGCAGTGAGGAAAAGAAATGGAGGAATGGGAAAGAGCTAAAGAGGGGCCAGGAGGCCCAGGCCAGCAGAGAGGGGCTGTGGTCAATGCTAGAACATGGCGGGGAGGGGAGGGAAATCACAGTAGGGAGATGGCTGACCTAGGGGATCAGGATGCTCAGAGAACACATTTCACAGGCTTCCTCTGGAAAGTTTAGCCATGGTGAGAGCCATGCGGGCTTCAGGCCGATCAGATGGCAATGCCCTGGTGGCCCTAGTTTCAGGAAGGTGTCATTCCACTACAAAGTCCCTGCAGAAATTCCCACCCTTGCCAGAGGCCTCAGTAGGGAAGGAACCTGGGATCCAGGCTCACAGAACTCTGCAAGTTAGGACGTTGTCTGGGAATGTCCATGTCTCTCTGGAGAAAGAAGGGCCCTGTTTCTCACGAAGTAATCATTCTTGGGAGCTGACTCGCTTTATCCATGCTCTATCAATCTGCCACCTTTTAGGAAAACTAAATCTAGTCCAAAAATTTTTATAATGCTCTTGGATAATCTGAAACCAAGTAGTATTTTATCAGACTCACATCGTCATAGTTCTAACAGAGAGGCCAAAGGGCTACCTCGAAACATGAAGTTTAAAAAAATAAGTCTGTGTTCCTCATTAGTTCCTCACAGACTTTAAATTTCACTGTTGGAACCATCTCAGCTTTAGAAAATGTTAGGTGAAACAGCCTTAATCACGGACATTCTCACAACTGTGAAAAAAATTTTTTTAATTAATTAATTAATTAATTTTTTTTGCTGTGTCGGGTCTTCAGTTCTGTGCGAGGGCCCTCCCTAGTCGCGGCGAGCGGGGCCACTCTTCATCGCGGTGCGCGGGCCTCTCACTGTCGCGGCCTCTCCTGTTGCGGAGCACAGGCTCCAGACGCGCAGGCTCAGTAGCTGTGGCTCACGGGCCTAGTCGCTCCGTGGCATGTGGGATCCTCCCAGACCAGGGCTCGAACCCGTGTCCCCTGCATTGGCAGGCAGACTCCCAACCACCGCGCCACCATGGAAGCCCCCACAACTGTGAAAATTTGACGTGCATACTGAGAAATGTTCTTGCTGCAAAGTTGGATTCGCATCTGTCTGTTGTCCCCAAACCCCCAAATGAAACAACAAGGAGAAGAGGACAAAACATGAATTAAAGAATTAGGTGCTCTGAAAAATCAGCTCCATCTTGCCAGGGTTTGGTACTGAATACCCAAGGATTCTAAAGTCTGAGTGATGATCCTTTCCTGAGTGGAAGACAATGGTTTCCTGCTGAACAGCAAATTGTCTTGCTCATAGGTCTTCCTGGTTGACTTCCTCATTGGGTCTCAGAGGAGATACTGTCTTCTCATGAAGGAGCATTAACTATTTTTATCAGTAGATATGACCTCATATAACAGTAAATTATCAACATTAGAAATGCAAAATTTGGAAATGGAGATTTAGCTGGAGAAAATGCTGTGCTACTTCATTTTTCTCCTTCTGAAACATTGTCTTTCATGTTCTTCATTCCAGGACTGCATTTTACATTTAAATAAGGAAAGTTCCTCTGCAAATAACTAAATAGACATAACTTTTCTTTGAATTTTGGAGCTGGAAGACAACTTGATCCAACCTCTCAATTTTACTGACGAAGAAAAGAAGACCAGGAAAAGACCACTTGACTCACGCATGCTCATATTTTAAAAATGATTTATTTTAGGAGTTAAAAGGCTCATCTTCCAAAATGAAATGAAATGAGCTAACCAAGCACCTGTTCTGTTTCCTATTGTACCCTGGGTGGAGTTTAAAATTCAAAGCCGGTATTTAAACCCGCATGGCTACACTTCTATTGCTCTTCCTCTTCTTCTAGACTAAGGAAGTAGGTCTAAAGATGTTCCTTGTGACCGTTATTCCTAGGGTCACATTCAGTCTTTCCCTCTTGGTGGCATCGGCAAATGGGTCACAAGTCCACAGGAAAAGCAGACAGGCAGACTGACTGAAATGGAGCAGAAGGGAAAGTGACAAGGGGAGAAAGTGGCCATGGTCCCAGGAAGTGGTTCTGAGTTGCTAGTTGGAAAAGAACTTGTGTTTTTATCACTCTTCCCTGACCCTTACATCATAGAACCTCTTCTGGGATAGCCTGACAGTCCCCAGAGAAGCTGCTGTGACTCTGAGAGCCTCTTTGGCCCCCTTCTCTAGGAAGGAGGATCCCTGAGAAGACTGGGGCATCTCTTGTCCTGTTCCTTACACCTCTAAACCGATTCTGTCTTTTACGGAAAGATTTGTTCGCTCTTCTGTCTCCCCCACAAGCACCCAATGGCAGGGTTCCCCCGAAGGACGCGTGCCCCTCCTTGGGGACAGCATTCGGCTTTGCACTCAGGAACTTGTTGGGTTGAGTCTGTATTTTGTCTCTGTCTCCGTCCCCCTTGCCCTTCAGCTGTTCTCTCTCCCACGCACACCGCTCCCCGGCCTTTAAGTCGTCCTCACGCTTTGTTTGGGCTGTTCCCGCCCGCGTCTGTCTGCGCCCACGGGGTGTCTGTCCCTGTCCCCCCGGGCGCGGGGCGAGGGCTGGCGGGACGCGAGCGCGTTGCGGGCCCTGCAGTGGCTTTTCGATCGGATCGTCGAAGGCCGGAGAGGCGGAGAGAGAGAGGCGTGCGGCCCCAGGCACCCGCCGAAAAGGCTGACTGCGATTCCGGTCGCCGAGATGCCGGCCACTCCCACCGTCCCACCGCAAAGGGACGGATGACTCTTCGCGCCCCTCCCCGCAGCGGCCCACGCAGCCCCGGCGCACCCACACAAAGGCCTCTCTCCCGGCGTGCGGCGCTCCCCCTGGCGGCGGGTCCCCAGACAGCAGCCCCGGGCGCGCCCCGCCTCCCAGTACCTCCCAGCTGCCGCGCCGGAACGCGGGTAGTGAGGCCGAGGCCGGGTCCCGAGCCTGGGGCTGCGCTTTCTCCCTTGGGACCTCTCAGACTGTGCCCATTTTGACGTTCCTGTAATCCATTCAGAAAAGGAGCCATTCACAAGACCAGATCTTTTCCTCCACGAAACAAGAAGCAAGTGATTGTTCCGTCCACTTAGAGGGTGAGAAGGGGTTCAGAGTTCACACTTCCGTCCTTGGGTTTCGGCCCTAAGGATGGAGGCTGACTTCGTCAATTATTCGCTCCAGCTGGAAGCAGGGGCTCAAAGCAAAACCCTTGCAGAAAATTTTTCTGGGAATGTGTATGAACCTACTGGATTTGGGGACGGGTCCCAGTTATCAGAGTGGTCTGTGATAGCCACACACAAGAAGAACCCAAGAGATCATAAATGAAAACAAACAAACAAACAAAACCCCAAACAACAATAAAACCTACCATCCAGTAGCCCCTGTGAAAATACTGACCACTTTTATCAACTCAAATGTGGAGTCTCCTCCTGACTAGAAAGGGACGGCTCAGGGACCATTCAGAAATGGGCGGGAGCCAAATGTGGGTGTCAGTCTCTGGGGACATCTGATGTTACTTGGTTACTCCCCAAGTAACCATAGGCAGAGGAAGAACAGAACCTCCATCTGAGGGATTCTGGCTTGTGAAAATAACTCAACTTGTTTGGGGGGTGAACTTGAAAGTGTGCAGCCCAGATGTAACGTTTAAGATCCATGCTGCCTGACACAGCTGTGCTCTCCAAGTTGCCTTTGGATTGAGTTGGGGCCACACCCACAGCTGCAGCCAAGCGGTGCTATTTGAAACTCCCCCAGGGCCAACTGCTGTGAAAAGAAGTGTATTACACAAAATAAAACAAAATGCCAGCTCATCTTCACAGTTTCATGGTCTGCCTTGGGGAAAAGAAAAGGAGTTTTAGTTTTCACCCCTTGTGCACCAAGTGCATTGTCCTGAGGCCAGTTGCGGAAAGCTCTGGAAAGTTCTTTGTTATGCTGTTGACTCACAATCTGACCGTGGACCTAACATTTAACTTGACCAGCCTCCACTTCTCTTTTTGGGAAATGGGGAGAATGATTGCCATTTACCTCACGGGGATGCTATAAAGGGCTCTGGTGATGAGGCTAGATTCAAATGACATGCTCAATATAATCATTTCCTCCATCATTTTAAACAAAGGTAGCTGAGTTTGGGCCAAGTGTTTGCCCTGATGTTAACTTTAGGAAGATCATTTAACAGGATGTCTGGTTTTCAAGAGCAGGTTTGAAGAGAAAAAGATGTACCTGGAAGACTTTATAAATATTGGAATATTGAGGTAAATGTTTTTCTATTCTCAATACAACACAGGTAAGAGACAGTGAAAGAATCTTGTCAAATGAAGCATCAGAACAAGTGGACTGAAGATAAGTTCTCACCCCATAATATTTAGCATATGGGTTAAATGCTACTTCTTTAGTGTTAAGGGGAAAACAGCCCCCTTGTCCCTATATTATCTCTCAGGCCCTTGCTATACTGAATTAGACTCTTTGAACCTTGAAAAACAACGAATTTGTACTCTACAAAGGAGAATCCAGCCTGTGAGTGGGTATGAGAGTGTTTCTATGGTACTCAAACATCTGAAAGAAACATGAACTAATTTGATCAACCAGATTGTTTGTCTACACAATAGTAAGCATTAAGATGTTTCCCTGTATGTGGATACTTGGTGTCGTATAGATGAAACACTTGGATGGATAATTGAGATTCTTTTCTCTTTTCCTTCAGATATGTATGATATACTGAAACAGGTGAAGAGGTATTCAGTTCAAAGGTCAGAGGGAGGAAACAAAGAAACAGGAGACAAGAAAGTAAATAAAAGCAAGAACAAGGATTTCCTCTGTGGGATCACAGCCCCCTGGGTGCACGAGCAGAAGGCACCTTTGTATGAAGAAAAAGGCGCTGCTTGCTTATGACAGCAACCCCATTCCAGGGTGTGTGACTTGGCTGTCAGAGTATGGATTACCTCCATTCTTCCCTCAGCGAGAAGCTTTTGTCCAGTGTGCTAACCATATAACTGTACATGGTGGCCCTGGAAAGTCATCAAAAGGAGTAGGAGAAATGTTCATAAGAATGTAGAAATGGATATGAAGAAAGAGGGACAGAGTTTTACTTTGTTGACAGGCTTCCCCAAGGAATGTACACAATCCAGAGGATACTCCTGCTAATGTCTCTGTTTGGCCCAACCAGAAAAATATTTGCCTTGTTTCCCTCAAGTGTGAGTACCATCCATTTATTTATTTATATATTTATTTTTTAATTTTTAAAACATCTTTATTGGAGTATAATTGCTTTACAATGGTCTGTTAGTTTCTGCTTTATAACAAAGTGGATCTGTTATACATATACATACGTTCCCATATCTCCTCCCTCTTGCGTCTCCCTCCCTCCCACCCTCCCTATCCCACCCCTCTAGGTGGTCACAAAGCACCGAGCTGATCTCCCTGTGCTATGCGGCTGCTTCCCACTAGCTATCTATTTTACATTTGGTAGTGTATATATGTCCACGCCACTCTCTCACTTTGTCCCAGCTTGCCCTTCCCCCTCCCCGCATCCTCAAGTCCATGCTCTAGTAGGTCTGTGTCTTTATTCCCGTCTTACCCCTAGGTTCTTCATGACATTTTTTCCCCCTTAGATTCCATATATATGTGTTAGCATACGGTATTTGTCTTTCTCTTTTTTATTTTTAACTTAAGGAAAGGCTCACTGTTAATTCCAGTCATGTATTTCGTGCCTTTTGTATTTGGTGCTGTGTCTGTCAAGTTTTCACTTCCCTGGAATTGTGACTCTGCATCTCCGTTGTCCCCACCCTCCTCTCCCTTCTGTAACACAAATGCCTTTTTAAATTTTTGCTAGTTTAATTAGCGCGTGAATTCATTTTGATTGATGAATTGATGTGGCTTATTGGCATGAAGATTTTCCTTCCCTCCCAGCACTGTATGTAATAGAAACGGCTTGTGTGAGGGTGACACCTTCTTTGATGCTGCAGACATTTTGTTTGATGCGGAAAGGCCAGCCATTCAGCTGTGATGCTCTGGTCTCGGGGGAGATAGTTTTTCACTGCTGCTGGTGGAGTGGGGGGAGGTTGGTGGGGAATAGGAGGAGAGAGCGGTCTGGAAAATTATGGCTGAGAAACAACTTAGCTAAGGATTTAATGTTTATATTTCATTGGACTGATTTTGAAATAGTCATTGTTCACACCCTGGACCCAGGAGGGAAGGAGACCTTGACTTTCTGCCATCAGTAGTAAGGCATTGTGAATTAGTGCAGCCAGTTGAAAATTTCTACCTCTTGCCAAAGAATTAAGCTGAAATTAGCACACAGTTGGTAACAATTTGATTTCTGGTTTCACTTTAATCAGTGAGGATTAATGGCTAAAATTTTTATTTCTAATCTCTCTTTAGCCTGACTAACAAAAGCTGTCACTTTCTTGAAAACTGCTAAATGAAGAGGGATTTATAAGCTTTCTGAGAGAATAAAAGCTAAAGTGCTAAGGCCCACTTTTCAGACCATAAAATTTTCAAATTCCCCCAGTAGTCCCTCATATACTGCTGGAAGAGCTGACTGCTGCTGGGTTCAGTAATGTTTATTGCTGGACAAAGGTGGTGGAAGGACTTGAGTGCATTCTTAATTGTTTCAAAACTCTAGATGAAATGCAATAATCTTCCTGGAGAAAATTAATATTACAGAACAGAGTAGGAAGTAGGATTTGAATTATGAGTATAGCATTGCCTAGCTTATATATATATTTTTACCCCTTTTCCATTTCCTGTTGCCACCTGAGCTAGACCTTTCTATGACCTGCTAATTGATCCACAGCAAAGTTGTGAAACTGGTGAAATCTGTCCCCACCCTACCAAGGTTTTCTCTAAGTGTCCTTTGAACAGTTTCTCATTGACTCCCACCCCCAGGGAGTGGACTAGAACCTTGGCCGGATGCTACAGCAGACATAGGAGGATGGACCTGCCTGCAGGAACCCACGGTGGCATCTGCTGCAGGGATGCCGTTGGGCATCAGCCTGCATCCTCTTCACAAGAAGCCGCCCGAAACATGCTTCCAGGTCTCAGTTCCAGGAAGTGTGATTCTCCTGAACATCTGATTTGTTTTGGTCTTGTTGACATGCTGAATCTTAAAAATGACTCTGTTTCCCTTTTTATTTTGGCTTTTATGAAGCTTAGGAACAAGTCTGTAGCATATGGTCTACATTCCTCTCAGATAATATGACTCTTGGAGTTAGTATATTCTTATCTAAAATTTTTATTCAGATTACTTCTTTGTGGCCTCTCCGGTTGCGGAGCACAGGCTCCGGACGCGCAGGCTCAGCGGCCATGGCTCACGGGCCCAGCCTCTGCGCGGCATGTGGCATCTTCCCGGACCGGGGCACGAACCCGTGTCCCCTGCATCGGCAGGCGGACTCTCAACCACTGCGCCACCAGGGAAGCCCCAGATTACTTCAATTTTTAAAAGTACTTTTCTATTATATTACTGTAAGCCACCTCAAAGCCTGGTAGAAATGAGGTAGAGGATTAAAATAAATAAAATAAAAATTTAAAAATGCCTAAACCTCTCACCATCACCCAAACAAAACCCCTTTCATCCTTCTGCTTCCCGTTTCACCAAAGTTTGAATTTTAAAAACTTTATTTCTTTTCCTCATCAAGAGTGCCCCTGGGGGCTTCCCTGGTGGTCCAGTTGTTAAGAATCCGTCTTCCATTGCAGGGGACGTGGGTTCGATCCCTGGCTGGGGAACTAAGTTTCCACATGCCGCGGGACAACTAAGTCCGCTCGCTGCACCTACTGAGCCCAGGCACTGTAGAGCCTGTGCGCCACCACTAGAGAGAAGCCTGCACGCCACAACGAAGATCCCATGTGCCGCAACTAAGACCCAATGGAGCCAAATAAATAAATAAATAAATAATTTAATTTAATTTAATTTTTTTAAAAAGAGAAGAGTGCCCCTGAAATTTATTTTAATCTGGTTTCATCTGTATAAAAATGTTCTCAGTTGGAACTTGGCTGACTGTATCCCAAAAAGTAATTGTTTCTGGGTCTCCACCCTCAAAGGATGGCCTCAATCCTTCATGGGGCCACTTTGCTTTAGGAATTTAAAGAGATTAAAACTTAGGGAATTAGACGTTCAGTTTACACTAATAGAGTCACTCAGCAAAGAGTGTAATAGGTGTTGTTAGAGAATGGTTGTGTTTGCCTTCCATGGTTTCTCCCTGGGTTTATGGTTTCAAGGAGCTGTTTATAATTAAAAGGAAAGCTGCTGCTGTAGCAGTTCACAGTGAGACAAAGAACCAGAAAGCAGTCCTTATTTCATTTCATTTTATTTTATTTCATTTCACAAAGACAGCACTTAGGCTTTGATTTTCACTGTTGTCCACTATCAGTTATTTGTTTCCCAGACGTGCTTTAGATAGCTACAACCCATTTGTAAGTCACTTATTTTGTGCATTATGGTCTAATGTCTGGCAAAGTATTTCCAAGTTGCCTATTATTGTAAAAGTTAAGAACTCTCACAGAGGTATTAAGAATCATAATGATACAATATTTATGAGGCAAACTACCAGGTAATATCTAGTGATGGGAAAGAGCTAGCAAGCACTTTCAAAATAAGTTTGCTATTAGTCAGCCATTGTTAACTCATGTAGAGGTAGAAACAAGTCAGACATCCAGGATTAATTTCTAAGCACTTGCTGTGCATCTTTGGGGAACACACCTAACCTTTCTGGATTCCAGAGTCCAAGGAGGACAGTTAAAATTGACATGGGCATTTTAAGGTTGTTTAGTATTCTGAATTAGAAAGGATAATTAACAGCAGATGGCAGATTCTTTTGCTGTTGACTGAGGTGCTAATAAGAATATTGCCCAGAGGGGAGGACCTTTCTTGAGTGGCCCACAGGATCCCCTGTTTCTCTTCCTTCTCTTTAAAAGCATTAGCAAGTGAAAAAGAACAGGTCTGGACAGAAGGGAGGCACGGATTCCATCTTATTCTCCCTCAATTTTCCTACCTCTCAACTACCACCTTTTATATGTGTTTTTTTGGGGGGGGGCATTAGGGGTGAAAAATTTGGTTCCAATGACCCCCACCCGTGTTATTTATTTATTTATTTATTTATTTATTTCTATCATGGAAGACCCTGTAGAGAAGAACTTTGCAATAGTAAACTTTTGGCATTCAAGGTGTGAAATCATGCCATAAAAATTGTAGAAATCTCCAAACTATAGCGCTGTGACCATGGCCTCTGTGTAAATTTGATTCCTAGCTTTCAGGGTAAGGACTATCTCTTGCAAAATTTTGCCTATCCCTGTCCTCTCTGGTAAGTAGCAATATTTGTTTCGAGTATTGCTGCTTCCCGTTGCCTGAGAGTTCTGTCAAGAGGAAAAATGATAATTGTTATAACTGAAGTTACTGCATTTTTGTGACACTAGCAAAATTACTTGCAGAATAATCAAAACTAAGAAGGGAAAGAGATACTTTGCAGTCAGAGATCCCACCCAGCTCCACATAAAATTTTTCAATTGCAATGTGATGTCCTCATAGTAATTTGGCAGCAAAATCTCTATGAGATTTTTATGTTGCATTTTTCCCACACTGTGAACCCAGGGAATGTGGGGAGACTTCAACTTAAGTAAAAGGACTCCCCTACTCAGGCTCCATCCTCTCGCCCCTCCTCTTGCCCAGTGCTGCAGGCATCTAGTTTTATATATTAAGGAACCCAGGAGACTCAGAGTTTCCAGTGAGGTTGCCTAGATGATAGATGTACAGAGACCACCCCTCTCCATTTCCCCCTTCTCCATGCTAGGTTAATTCTGTCTCGGGGCACATGTTACTCTGCTAGTCACTGAGACAAGCTGCAGGCCCCGGACACCCTAGCTTACTTCTGGACATACAGAAACAGGAGGGGGACAGGATGGCCTCTCAGCTTCCCTGGCTTCATCAAGAAGCATGCAGTGTATGGTGTGAGGTTTGAAGTGTGCTCTGGAAGAGCTCAGGGCGAGGGCTAGTTACCACAGAGAGAGGAATTACACCACAGCTGGAAGCGGTCAAATGATTCTCTCCTGCAGGTGTTGGCACAGGGTGCTGCCTAGATTCCTCTGATGGGAAGTGAGGATAGCAGTAACCAACCAACATGTCCTGGAACCCACAGTCTCCTCGGATTTAGCTTGAACACCTTGGGGATTTTTAGTTATGAAGATTTGTCCTTTCTACAGTTGATGATGGCCCCAGCCACCAAGGTCGCTGGAGCATCTGAATCTATTTCCTGAGCACCATTGCATGGTAGTTGTGAACATGGACTCAGAGCCAGACGTCACAAATGTGAATTCTGGAACTGGGAGGTGAGGTCAAACTATGTGGTGTGAGAGTGAGGAAGGAGTAGCTCCCCCAAAGAAGAACTGGGGTGTCCCAGAGAGGAAGGAGTAGCAGTTCTGGAGTAAGTTAGACCAGTTCTCCCACATTGTAGCGCTGTAGACTTGACCACATTCTAGAGCCTCTGTACACTTCAACCACTAAATAGGGTTAGTAGTATCTTTTGGCGTGTGTTCTTGAAAGGACTCAATGAGATTAAATTGTAAAACTGTGCGTAAAGTATTGGGGACATAGCAGGCTCATAAAAAGGAATTAAAAAACTTAGATCTAGCCTATTTATTGCTCTCTCTTTGTATTAGGCATTCTCTAAGGTTCTTTGGACTTGGTTACTCTTTTTATCATTCCCTTAGCCTCTGAGTTTTCCTAAACTCAACATAAAGAACCCCTTCGAGTTACAGCTTTGAATCTGGCCTTCTGTATCCCCTGGGAATGAAACTGTTTTTTGTATGTGTTTATCGTAGTGGTCATGATTATTAATTTGTCATCAAAAGAAAGTGTATCCTTAATCAGTTAGTTTCTGCATCTCATCTCACACATTTCTAAAATCAAAGCCCTGAAATGCAGAGCTCAGCCTGCTGGTGAAGCAGGCTTTTTAGTTTGTGCAGCTCACGCAAAAAATGTTCCCTGCGACCTGCCTCCCTAATAATTCTTGAAGGTTGAACTTATGCTCAGATTGTTACATCTGGTTCTACAGTTAACAAGTGGGTCAGAAGGAAAAGAAGGAGTGAAAAAAACCATTCACCCCCCCCCCCCATTTTTTTCTCAGTGTGAAGTCATTTGCTTTTCTTTCTAGCCCATACCAAGTCTTCAGAAGTTGAGCCAGGCAGATGGTGAGGTTACAGCTTGGGCAAAATGTGTTCTAATGTTATCAGCTTTCAAGGAGCACATGGAGCATAGAGGAAAGATGGTTTGTGGTATTTTTGTTTATTAAATTTGATGGTTGGATTATGACATTTATATTTATTAAATGTACAGAATCTCATCCATCACTGTTGACAGTCAGAACATGTCCTCTGCGGTTGGCATAGCCTGTCTCTTCCTGCAAAGAGATCTAACATTTATTCTTATTTGGGAGACGAAGAAGAGGTGGAAAAAAAAGGAGATCCACCCTCAGTGCCACCACCCTGGGGAAATGGGAGTATGAGATAAGTGTGATTGTGTTTGATTCTGTCATGTTAAAAAACATTTTCCTTGTTTGGGTTGTGAGTCGGTTTGATGGTGCTGTGGAGGGAATACTCAGTGGCATGGGAGCAGTGTAGCCAATGAACCCAGCGCAGGAAAAATATATAGAAAGAGGGCTCTCAGCTTTGCCCCATTAACATCCTGGCATCGGCTATTGTTGAAATAATGTCGCGATGGCTTTGTCTAGTGGCTAGAGCACTTCAGCAGCCAGGCGTCTTCTTTATGCTCTGGATTTTATTACCTACCAGATGTGGGCCTCTTGGATGTTTTATTAGAGCACCAGGTGAGCTGATGAAAGGACAGCACTCCAACTGCCTTCCAAATGACGCCGGGTTCACTTGAGCTTTGTTTACATGTAAGGGGAGACAAGGGCTGGCAAGGCTTAGGGACAAGAAGGCACTACCCCCCATAAAGTTTCTCAGTGGATCTTAAGGTGAAAGAGATGGTATGCTTGCTTAAGGTTTACGGATCTTTTCCAGAGTATAACTTAAAGATGTTTTTATAGCCAATGTGCAAATGAATGAACCCAAATGTGGCTGGGTTCAATCTCTTCAGCCACATAAGATTCCAAAAATAAAAGGTTCATTTTGGTTTGAGCAAACCCAGTACATTTGGAAACCAGTTAACCCAACGTATTGCCTGCACAGCCTGGAAAACTTTGAATTATAAGTATTTAAGTTACTAACCTGGAGAAGAGATTAAGTTCTTTTCCTTCCCCCATCCCACCTCCTTGGCCTCCCTTTTAGGGCTAATGATGGGTTCTAACTTCAATCATTAGTGTCCTAGATGACATTTTCTAAAGCAGCAGCCCACGTGCAGCTGCTGTGTCTAAGGAATGTTTCAAGCAGTACCGAGCATTTATGTAGGCTTCACACAGATTTTGACTGCCAGGTACTGCCTTCTTTTAGGTTTACTAGGACTTGGGAAATAGTTTACAAGAGTCCCATATACTAACCTCATTCTTTTTTAAAATTGGGACAATAACTGTGCATAGTACTATAAGTCATTAATCGAGCATCTTTTGGGTACAGCTCTAGTCTATGTATTATGAGGGCTATTAAACAAAGGTAAATGGCGGTTTATCTCTAGAGAGTTTAAACAAAACATACCAAAAGCCAGACCTCTATGAAGAGGCACAATTTCCTGCTAGATAATATGTGTGTGTGTGTGTGTGTGTGTGTGTGTGTGTGTGTGTGTGTGTGCATCAGATTACATAAATGGACTGTAAACATTTCCAGGGGCGGGAGAGAGTGCAGGTCCTGGGTGTTAACAAGGCAAAGGTCATGAGTGCACTCCCCACATGGTCCAGTTGGCTCTGTTCCATCCCACTGTCACAGAGGCCCCCTCGGAGGTAATCCACCCTGACTATTCCGTAGTTCACATGAGTGAAGCCAGGACTCATTTATGGCGGGGAGGATGGATACTCTAAGTCTTCTTTGTCTCTTCTTGACTAAAAGCAATTCTATGCAAGATATTATAATTTTAATTCTACACACAATATAGTTACTGCAATTCTCATCTGCTACTTGAATGAATGAATATTTGTGAGCACATACTATATGCAAGACTATATATAATATATATAAAATACATTATATATAATACATAAAAATATATAAAATATATATTTTATATACATTATATATATATTCCGCATTTGATTCTCACAACAACTTTCTGTGGTAGGGATTTAGGACCACCGTTTAACTGCTAAAAAATCTAAAGATCAGAGCCTGGTATGTAGTAGATGCTTAATAAATATGTGTTAACGACTAAATGAATGAAACTCAGATTAAAAATCTTGCTTTTGCTCATGGTCGTAAAGCAAGTAAGAGGCAATGCTTGGAACCCAATTCACGTGGCTCCAAAGCTTGCTCTTTTCTTAACAGTACACGTGAGAGACGACACAGTTAGGTCACTGCCCAGTCCTCAGGTGGGTGTGGTTCAGGAAAGAGTAGCACACCTGAGAAGATGTCTCCATCTCTGCACCTAAGGGCTGTGTTGCAGACACAGCCATAGCTGTGGATCTCCCAGCTTTTCCTTCTTTGTTCTTTGGAACCCCAGCTATGGAACAGAGAACAGAAGAGTATTGGGCTTGGAGCTGCTCGTCTCCCTGGAAAGATGTGCAGCCAATGCAAGGTGTGAGGACCAGTGGTGCTGAGGGCGTGGCAGCAGAGGTAAGCGTCCTAGACCCAGAAGCAATCCTGAAATCTTTGATCTGTGTTTGCCTCTGGTGGTCATTAGACCCCTGAAAAACAGATTTCAGGGTTCCATAGGTTGAAACAACCAATTCCACACTCAGGAGAGAACTGCTATTTTATTGCCCCAATTAACTGCTTTATTTGTTTATAAATTCTTCCCTTTTCTGTTTTATGATGCAGTTGTGGTGTGTTTAATGGAACTGAAAGATTAAAACTGGCAAGATGACTGCATGTTACATTTCCAAAGCTAATAAATGGTTCGAATCCAGAATGTTTGTGGCCCTTTCCAAAAATATTTGGTTTCTCTAAAAAGCAACAGCTGTTGGGAAATGGATGGAAGTTTTTACTGTAGTGTGTATAGCATTCTATTTAATGCTTTTATTCCTTTGGGGAATTTGCCTGCCTGATAACAGATAAAACAACAGGGACTTAGTAAAATATAAAAACTCATGATGTTAAAATCAGCAAGTTGGATGTTAAATTTAAAGTCACACAAGAAAACCAAGACTCTCTTTCTAAAAATACTTTTTGCTGAGTGGAAATTTTTTGCTTCTGTGAAAATAGGTATACGTTTAAAAAAAATCACTTTTCACTAATATTTCTATTGTATTTTTCAGTTTACAAAGCACACATATATTTAAAATTTGGATTTCACAATTCTTGATATTCTAGAGTGTGCATCCCATTGCTTTTTTAAAAAAATAAATTTATTTATTTGTTTGTTTATTTATTTTTGGCTTTTTTTTAACATCTTTGAGTATAAGTGTTTTACAATAGTGTGTTAGTTTCTCCTTTACAACAAAGTGAATCAGTTATACATATACATATGTTCCCATATCTCTTTCCTCTTGCGTCTCCCTCCCTCCCACCCTCCCTATCCCACCCCTCTCATGGTCACAAAGCACAGAGGTGATCTCCCTGTGCTATGCGGCAGCTTCCCACTAGCTATCTAATTTACATTTGGTAGTGCATATATGTCCCTGCCACTCTCTCACTTCATCACAGCTTACCCTTCCCCCTCCCCACGTCCTCAAGTCCATGCTCTAGTAGGTCTGTGTTTTATTCCCATCCTACCACTAATCTCTTCATGACATTTTTTTTCTTAGATTACATATATATGTGTTAGCATACGGTATTTGTTTTTCTCCTTCTGACTTACTTCACTCTGTATGACAGACTCCAGGTCTATCCACCTCATTACAAATAACTCAGTTTCATTTCTTTTTATGGCTGAGTAATATTCCATTGTATATATGTGCCACATCTTCTTTATCCATTCATCTGTTGATGGACACTTAGGTTGCTTCCATGCCGTGACTGTCTTTAAATAAAAACCATTATTTCTCCTACTGGTTCCTTGGCTGCTGCTTCTGTTGTACAGATCTTCCTCAACTTACCATGGGGTTACGTCCCAGTAAACCCATGGTAAGTTGAAGTTTGTTTTTTTGTTATTGAGCTGTATGAGTTGCTTATAAATTTTGGATATTAATCCTTTGTCCGTTGCTTCGTTTGCAAATATTTTCTCCCATTCTGAGGGTTGTCTTTTGGTCTTGTTTATGGTATCCTTTGCTCTGCAAAAGCTTTTAAGTTTCACTAGGTCCCATTTGTTTATTTTTGTTTTTATTTCCATTTCTCTAGGAGATGGGTCAAAAAGGATCTTGCTGTGATTTATGTCATAGAGTGTTCTGCCTATGTTTTCCTCTAAGAGTGTTGAGTCTTCGTTGCTGCCCGCAGGCTTTCTCTAGTTGCGGCGAGCAGGGGCTACTCTTTGTTGCGGTGTGCAGGCTTTTCATTGCGGTGGCTTCTCCTCTTGCTCGTTTTGCGGAGCAGGGGATCTAGAGCATGCGTGGGCTCAGTAGTTGTGGCGTGTGGGCTCAGTAGTTGAGGCGCGTGGGCTCTAGGGCACACAGGCTTCAGTAGTTGTGTCTCACGGGCTCTAGAGCGCAGGCTCAGTAGTTGCTCCACATGGGCCTAGTTGCTCCGTGGTGTGTGGGATCTTCCCAGACCGGGGCACGAACCCGTGTCCCCTGCATCGGCAGGCGGACTCTCAACCACTGTGCCACCAGGGAAGCTCCATTTGTCTGATTTTTTTTTTTTTTTTTTTTTTTTCGGTACCCGGGCCTCTCACTGTTGTGGCCTCTCCCGTTGCGGAGCACAGGCTCTGGACGCGCAGGCTCAGCGGCCATGGCTCACGGGCCCAGCCGCTCCGCGGCATGTGGGATCTTCCCGGACCGGGGCACGAACCCGCGTCCCCTGCACCGGCAGGCGGACTCTCAACCACTGCGCCACCAGGGAAACCCCCGTGGCAGGTGGATTCTTAACCACTGCGCCACCAGGGAAGCCCCATCCCATTGCTTTTTAAAAACAAACACAACAGTATGAGGCTGGTGTCCCAAAGGCTGTCACCCCTGCTTTTGGCAAGCTGCTAAAATCCTAAGTCTGGAGTGGGGCTCAGCAATCTGAGTTTTTAACAGGGCCCTAGGTGATTCTGACACAGGTGGTCTATAGACTTCATTTTGAGAATCCCAGGCTAGCAAGGTAGAAGGTTCACAGGAGACAATTCTGCTTAGTTGACAGGCAGAGAAATCACACTCCAGCTCAGCTCTACCCCACCCCGCTTTGTGCTCTATTAATTAAATGGACTTAATCTCACCCCTGAATTGCAGGTTTTGCCTCCACTTGTTGCTTCTGAGCCTCTGCAGGGCGGCTGCCCCACACGTCTGCACCGTCAGCTGATTAGCCCCTGCCTTGGCTCCCGATGGCATCAGTGGTCACCAGGGAAAGGGACAGACATGATGTGCTCCAGTGGAAAGGGAGCTGGACTCTAAGTGAGGAAGTTTAGTGCTTTGAGTTTTATGTGTGAACCCTGCCACTCCTTTGCCATGTGAGAGATTGAAGGATTGGTGAGAAAAAAGAGGAAAAGAGAGAAATAAGAGTAAGATAATGAAGTTCTATCTTTCCTTACTTTATGATTTCTACAGAGCTTTCTGTCCATCGAAGAGCTTCTAGAAAAAGATAGATGTGAGCTGAAAGGTCCTAAGCACAAAAGGGAGAGATGGAGGACAAAAGGGGGAGTGGATGAAACCATAAGAGGCAAGGAAACATGCGTGGGTTACACAAAGTGGTGCGTCCCATCCTGAGATTCTC
Organism: Physeter macrocephalus; assembly: GCF_002837175.3. Classification (NCBI taxonomy): domain Eukaryota; kingdom Metazoa; phylum Chordata; class Mammalia; order Artiodactyla; family Physeteridae; genus Physeter; species Physeter macrocephalus. The sequence continues at coordinate 81,633,327 of NC_041215.1, forward strand.
CATGGCAGGGGGAGAAAATGGTGATGCCCTCAGCTCCTAGAGGAGAAAAATTGTAATATCAGATAATGGTAGATTGTCAGAAGTACAGGGAATCTTCAGAACCGATTATGAAATGTAAGTCCAGAACTGTTTGGTCTGTAACAGTTTAACATTTTGCACAATTTTTACTATCATGGAAAATAAGAACCAAAAGCTACCATATAACCTTTCTCCCACCCTCTCTCTGCTCCTCACTGGATTCATGCTATGCCTCCCAACACTGGTTTCTCTTAAAAAACCTTTCTAGTTGTTCTGGCATGAGTTAGAAAGCGGTGGGCTGGGCTCCAGGCCCTGTGCCCGCCTCCTGGGCTTGACTGCCAGCTTGTCAGGGTGACTTCGGAAGGCTCGGCTCACCGCTTTGGGTTCCAGTTTCCTCATCTCTAAAAACAAGAGGCCGAGATGGTAATCTCTACACCCCTTCTATGTCTAACAGTCTGGATTCCCTTAACATATTCAGGGTACTTTCTAAAGAACTTGCTAACCTTCTCCTGAAAGACAAAATAAAAGGCCACTCTTTAGAGCAAGTGTGACTTTTATTAGACATAAGGATAATTTCCCTAACAGTAAATAGACTGAAAGGTTTGGTCTCTATTAGTCTGCGAGGGCTGCCGTAAAAAAGGTCCACTGAGTGGGTCGTTTAGACAGAAATTTCTTGTCTCATAATTCTGGAGGCTAGAAATCCCAGGTCAAAGTGTCACAGGGTTGATTTCTTCTGAGGCCTCTCTCCTTGGTTTGGAGATGGTCATCTGCCCACTATGTCTTCACATGGTCTTCCTACTCTGTGTGTTTGTTTCCTAATCTTTTCTTATAAGAACACTAGTCAGATTAGGACTCACTCTAATCACCTCATTTGAATTTAATTACCTCTTTAAAGATCCTTTCTCCAAATACAGTCACACTGTAGGTCCTGGGGTTAGGATTTCAACATATGAATTTGGGGTGAGGCACAATTCAGCCTATAACAATCCCCAAGTCGGGCAGTCTTTTGGAGTGTGGAAAACATCTTATGCCTCAGCTTGCTTGGGCAAAGCCCCAGATTAGAGGAGCAAAGAGGAGGATTAGATGAACTCTTGAAGACCTCGCCAATTCTAGGGGTTTGTGATATTGTGTAAAGCTCCTCAAACCCAACATCTCATCGCCGGGAACACGAACAAGAAAGGGGTGCAAAGAGCAGAGCTGCAGGAAAATAAAAGAGCAGATGTACTTCAGGGAAAGCCAAGATGGAAAAGAACTCTGAAGCATTTGCATTTGGGGCAGTTTCATTACATCATAAGGGCAGAGGTACTTTATCACACAGCTATTTGTTTGATCTGTGCCTGAAGGTGAACTTTTAGAGAGGATAAGAGTCTATTTCACATAAATCCCACTTTTAGTAAACGAAAGGCAGGATCCTGCTGAGGACAAAGGAAAAATTCATGATGCAATTCCACATATCCTCATGGGTGTCTTTTTATGGCTAAGAAGGGGGAAGAAGAATTCCTTTCCAATGTCACTGTGAAAGCATACTTACAGATTACTCTTTCTGATTGTTTGGACAGTAAAAACAAGTAATGAGTCTCACACCACATATCTCTGGCTTTTATTGCCCCAATAACCTATTTGTCTTCTTAGGTACATTCTCAGCAGCACCGAGTACTCAGAAGAGAATGAACGCATAGGTTCCGGTGCTCAGGCCTGCATCTCCCCCTATGGCTTCTCATGGCCAACAGTCCACTGATGGTCAATCACCACCTTTGTTTTCCCTTTGGGAGAAGATGTACATGGTATTCACAGTGAATTACTCAGACTCTCAAGGCCAGCCACCAACATCTGCAGAAAATTATACATCTTCCTCAAGAAACCATCGCTCCCTGCAATGAAATCCATTTCTTTAATAACTAAAATAGCCTTCTGTATCCAGCCTTACACACACACACACACAGACACACACACACACCAGTTTAGATGGTTATCTTTGACATTAGCTTATTTGTAGGTTATTAACTTCTGGAAACTATTTCTTAACCACATTTTCAGCTCACACTAGTGAGGAGTCACAGGCTTTATATTAGTTTTCTATCGCCGCTGTAACAAATTACCACAAACGTAGCAGCTTAAAAAACACAAATTTATCTTCTTACAATCCTGTAGGTCATCAGTCCAACACAGGTCTCACTGGACTAAAATCAAGGCGTTGGCAGGGTTAGGGGAGAATCCTTCCCTTTCCTGCTTCTAGAGGCTGCCCACATTTCTTTGCTCATACCCCCGCCTCCTCCCTCTTCAAAGCCAGAAAGGCTGTATCTCTCTGACTACTTCCTCTGCAGTCACACCTTCTGCATCTCTGACTTCCTCTTCTACTTTTAAGGAGATTGGGTCCACCTTCATAATCCAGGGTACTCTCACCATTTCAAGGTCCTTAACCTAAGTGACATTTGCAAAATCCCTTTTGCCGACTAAGGTTACATATTCACAGGTTCTGGGGAATAGGATGTGGACCTCTTGGAGGGCCATTATTCTGCCTACCAAAATTTAGCTGCTCATTTTGATCTCTTCATTTGCAAAATCACAGAGAAAGATGCGTGCCATTTCAAGGCAGAGATTCTTGTTCTGGAACAACCTGGTTTTCTTTTTCTGTCTGCTCAGGGTGCACTGGTGTTTCTTTTAAATCATAGGGAGATGAGGAGGGGCCTACATTAGAGCTCACAAGGGAGGGGTGTAGGGTCTGTCAGGAGATCTCTTCCTGAACACCCAACCATGCAAACTAGTGGAAATCTTGATGCCACTTTGGTTAGTCATGACCTCTGTTGTAAACCAAACATGTAATATTTATATGCATTTATTTAGGCAAAGCCTTACCTGAGCCCCCTTGGCCTGCTATGACTGTTCAGGTGTCTCTTGGGTCTTGCATCACACAGTCAGAACTCCTTCCTCAGAACGCTCCTCGTGCTCCATTGTGTTTGCCCGCGTTCTCATCTGTTGATGCAGGACAACTTGGAAGGTGAGAACTCTAACTTGTTTCTGTCGTGCTCTCAATACCTAGCACAAGAACTGGTGCGTGAGCAGTGTAATAAACACTTGTTGAATTAATGATAACTCTACATAAAAGCTCCTACTCATAGCTTTTCTAGCCCAGCCTCTGAGGTAAGTGGATGTCCTGGCAGACATACTAGAGATAGAGTAGGAATCTGAAGACAATTAATTTTTCCAGTTTTGATATTGGATTAAATTGGGGAAATTCAGGGAGTTGTTGTTGGTTCTTTTTTTAAAATAAACTAATCAGGCAGAAAAACTATATATATTCAATAATTAAATTTCCAACACAATATTAAAACCTACCAATGGTGAACCAGGGATGTGATGTATAGTATTCAGGAAAGCACTCTGATCTAGGAAATAGAATACTTGAGTTCTGTTTAAGTAGCTGGGTAATTTGGGACAAGTCAATTGCTATTTCTGAGATCCTGTCCTTATCGCTAAATGATTCTATTTGACACAACATAGGCAATAGCCAAGGGCCTTTTCAAGGCTGAAATGCTGTCATTTCCATGGTCTTCTTATTCTAATGTGATGTGACTCAGTCTTTCCCAAAGTATAGAATGGGGAATGTGGATCACTGGGGAAATGTAACATGATTTTAGGGGGTACATGAATTAATATTTCTAATTTTAGCAATTTACTGAATGGACTGAACATCATAAGGTACAATCAGGAAACAATCAACATTGTTTTGATTCCCTGCCACCTTCCCACTTGCTCTGTCATATCTTCATCCTGCTTCTGGATAATATTCTAGGCCAGTTTCATAACTTTTCTAATCACTTTTGGGTAATTAGTTTTTCTCATTGACAGATGAAAAAAGCCTCATGTTCAGGTATTGAAAATACTAGTCAAATGAAAATCAACATTTTAATCTTTTATCCAATTCAGAGTTTCTACCCTCTACCATCTGACCCCTGATACTGAAGACCAATGGTAGGAAAAGGGAGTGATATTTAATTTTGCTTTCCTTGCTTCACAGATTCCAATTCACAATGTTGCCTCTGGTTCTCCCAGAGTCAAAACCAGGAGGAAGATTAGATGAAAACAGAAAGACTGGCTTGCCTGGAGCTGTTGTAAGCTTATGGTCATTGCTTTCCTTGTGACAGAGGCTGGCTCTCTCTGGAAGTGTTTTTATGGTTCCTTTGGAGCTGCTTCCACCATTCTACCAAAGACCACTCCCCAATGAGCTAGTGGACTCTCTGACTTTGTATGATACCCCTTTGGATCCTATCTTTTGACAGGTTATCTCAAACAGCCTTTTTCTGCTGGGGTTCTGACCCCAGCATATAGATCTTAGGCAGTATCCTTTCAAGATGGCACTAACCCCTCTATCTTCTGGGGCATCATCCACGTGGCTCATAGGAGCTCACATACCTTGCTCTGTCTGTCATTTACAGAAGTGCATCTTGTACCACTGGCCCTTTCTCCTAACCCCTTTCCCTCTGACTCCTTCAGTCCCGCATACTCCAGGAAACAGAATTTGGGCTTCTCCCAAGAATTTGCTAAAGACTTGGAGCTGCCCAAGGCTTGCATCCAGCTAGGGAGTAAGAGGCCATCCCCCATGTCTGTCATCAGTCTCTGTGAGTGGTTTTCTTGAGTCCCCCTTACTTTGCTCAAGGTGGAGGGGCAAGAACCCACAGGAAAGAAAAGAAGACACCATAGTTTTCTCTATTCCAGTGAAGTATTCTCCTCCTGATGAATCTTCAACCGTCTCTTGATAGTCTTAAAGGACCAGCTTGGCCACCTGTGAGTACCTTGCTTTAGACTGCTGGGGCACTGCTCATCACTTTTTTAAAGCTTTGAAACTTTACCTAAAATTCTAAGATGGCAGAAAAAGTCCCCTTTCACATCTTGTTATGTATGTATGTTACTATGAATCAGAAATGTATATAACTTATCAAATCTGTGATTTTGTAGACATTATTGTTTAGGATTAGAATAGAGACAAAAAGTAGAAAGCTTAAAGAAAAATGGAATGAATGATAGCATTTGGCTCATGGATATGGCAAAAACCATCACAGTGATATTTTCTGGCTGTCATGTTAAGCAGAATATAAGGCTGAGACAGTAATTCTCCCCCTTTCCTGCCTGTGACAAAAACAATGCTTACTGAGGACTGAAGACCAAATTTTTAGTCTATTGTAGCTAACATACAATGGGACATTTCCATCATTAGTTTCAGAGTCAATTCTTCCAAGGTTCTTGTTAAAAGTGAAAAGATGCTCATTTCTAAGTTATAAGAGAATAATCTGTTTATCAGGATGAGGAATTATCATAAAATATAAAATAAGTGCTAAATATGGTGGTCACATACAGAATTATAAAGACCTCTATAAATAATTTAACCATAGTTTAAAAAAATTGATAAAAATGGTCTGTCTTTTTTCTTGATTACTTAAGGTAGTGTAAAGCAACATATTGAAAATATCAAGGAAAGAATTAAAAGCATGGATTTCCATGAAAAAGAGGTTTTATAGATGAAAGAGCATTAAGTTTAGAATAAAAACTTCCAACTCTGCAATTTACCTACAGATAGTATGATCTTAGGCAAGTTCCTTAGCCTCCCTGACCCTGTCTTTGTAGAATCTTCCCTCAGAACCATTCTGGAAGTGTTCAAGAATCAAGTAAGGTAATGTATGTGAAATGGAGAACAATCTATAGAGCACCGTACAGTGCTTTATCAGTCAATACATACTAGCTATTGTTTTTAAATTTTTTCATTGATGTGTAATATACCTACAATAAAATGTATCAATTTTAAGGTACAGTTCGATGTGTTTTGACAAGTGTATATAGTCATATCACTGACACCACAGTGATGTTATAGAACATTTCCCTTACCTCAAAGTATTCTATTGTGCCTTGTTGCCAACAATTCCTTCCCATATCCCTGGTTTAATCTTTTGTAGAATTTTATATAAATGGAATCATGCAGTGTGTAGTCTTTTGTGCCTGACTTCTTTCACTTGGCATAATGCTTTCAGTATTCAACCATGATGTTGCATTTATCAGTAGTTCCTTTTTATTGCTGACTAATATTTCATTTTGTGGATACACAACATTTTGACTAGCCATTGACTAGTTGGTGGGCATTTGGTTGTTTCCAGTTTCTGGTTATTATGAACAAAGTTACTATTATCATTTGAGTATAAATCTTTGTATGGATATGTTTTCATTTTTGTTGGGTAAATACCTAAAAGTGAGCTTGCTGGGTTGTATAGTAAGTCCATGTTTAATTTAATAAGAAACTGCCAAATTGCTTTCCAAAGTGGCTGCATCATTTTGCATTTCCACTAGTCATATATGAAATTCCCAGTTGTTCCACATCCTCAGTAACACTCAGTATTGTCAGTCTTTGTAATTTTGTTAATCTAGTGAGTGTGAAGTGATATCTCATTGTTTTGATTTGCATTTCTCTAATGATGAATGATGTTCATCATATTTTCATGACTATTTGTCATTTGCATACCTTCTTTGGTGAAGAATCTGTTCAAATCTTTGCCAGTTTTTAAAGTGGAGTTTGTTTTCTTATTATTGAGGTGTAAGAGTTCTTTTATATGTTCTAGATAAATGCCCCTTATAGATATGTGTTTGCAAATATTTTCTCCTGGTCTGTCACTTGCCTTTTTATTTTCTTCGTAGTGTCTTTTGAAGTGTGAGAGTTTTTGTGTTGCTATCTTGTAGAAACAAGATGTGCTCCTCCCCGCCAAATTTGATTTAGGTGTTGAGACTTTGATACAACACATGCACCAAGAAGGTATGAAAAGGTTTATTACTCAACAATGAGACTTTCTGGGGAGAGCAGGGCAGGCCCCTAAACAGGTCCAAAAACAGCTTGAGAAAGCAGGGAAAAGAGACTGGTTTTGTTTTTATTGTAGTTAGGGAATGGGGTTGGAGTGAGGGTTCCTTTGTATGAGAGCCAGGCCTTGCCTGTTTTGAACTTGGCAACAAAGGTGGGAGCACCTGGGCTTTTTTATCAGCTAGCCCAGATGTGGGGCAGAAGGGGAAGGTGGAACTGTGGGGTTTGAAAGATGTCAGCAGTAAAAATGAAACATCAAAATGTCAGGCTCCTTATTACGGTTTAAATTTTTGTACAGACTAATTTATCATAGTTTTCTTCTGTGGTTCATTTATTTTTGTGTTTCCTAAGAAATATTTTCATAATTTAAATAAAAAGCTTTTTCCTATATTTTCTTTTAGAAGTTCTTATAGCTTTAGATATTTCATTTAAGTCATCTGTTTTGAGTTAATTTCTGTACATGGTGTGAGGTAAGGGTCTAGGATTTTTTTTTTTCATATGATCAATTCTTCAACAACCTTTTTTATTGAAAAAGACTGTCCTTTATCCCATTGAATTACCTTGGCACCTTTGTTGAAAATCAATAGGCTTTAGATATCAGGGTCTATTTCTGGACTCTCTATTCTATTTCATTGATCTATATGTCTCTATTCACTCCAATACCAAACCATCTTTACTAAAATAGTTTTATAAGTCTTGAAATTGGGTAGTATAATTACTCAAATTTGCTCTTCTTTTCCAAGTAACTCAACTGTCTAGATCTTCATTTGCACTTCCATATAAGTTTTTAAATCCATTTGTCAATTTCTACAAAAAGGCCTGTTGGGATTTGGTTGAAATTGCATTGAGTCAATAGATCAATCTAGGGAGAATTGACATCTTATCAGTATTGTGTCTTCTGATAAATGAACACAGTTCATTTCTCCATTTCTCCAGGTCCATTTTTAATTTCTCTCAAAAATGTTTTGTGATTTTTGGTATACAGGTTTTATCCACATTGTATTAATTTTTCCCTAAGATTTTTTTATACTTTTGATGCTATTGTAAATAATGTATGTTTTTTTCAGTTTCAGTTTCCAATTGTGGAATTTTTGTTTCCAGCCAAGATGGAGTAACAGGGGCTGGATATATTCTCTCACTAAAACAACTAAAAAGCTGAACAAAATAGATAAAACAAAAGATTTCAAGTCATGGGACATCAGGCAACGAAAGGCAGTGATTTTTTTAGTGATGAGAAAAAAAAAATGAGGCGAGCCCTATGATTGCCTAGCCTATCACCTGGAGAGTGTTTCCAGGCCACAGAAGAGAGGGCAGCAGCTCAGGCAGAGCCCAGCAGTCTCTGGAGTTGAGAAAATAGAGGTAGGCATTCAGGGAGGCCAAGCTGGCTAGAGTTTGCAGGTCAGTGTACTAGAGAGAACAGAACTGCACTGGGAGAGAATTCAGAGGTCTGCAGAGAGTCCCCCAAAGTCTTCAGCTGAGTATGGATCAGTGCATGCTGGAGAGGAAACTACCAGAAGCCAGGGAAAGAATCACTCAAAAAGTTTCGAGTAAACAATACTTAGAGCCCACACAGAGCCAAGAATAGTTATTGTTCCTACCAGTGACAGTAGAAAAACCTCAAAAAATTCATAAGCTTTAGGCTAAATGCTGCTTTGGTTCTAACTAACAAAGCTTAACAGCAAGACTCAAATGGATCAAGAGTAAGTGTTTCCAAGTAATGTAAGTGCACCCCATAACTAAACTCAAGAATATTTGGGAATACAAAATCCAGCACTCAAGAAGGTAAAATTCACATTGTCTGGCATCCAATAAAAAAAAATCACTGGATATACAAAGAAGCAGAAAAGTGTGATCTAGAATTCGGGGGAAATTTCATTCAACTGAAAATGACCCAGAAATGACTCAGATGATAGAATTAGTGGACAAGGACATTAAGAGAATTCCTATAACTGTATTCCATATGTTTAAGAAACTAGAGGAAAGATGAAAAATGTTAGGTAGTTACAGGAACAATATAAAAAAAGACCTAAATTGAACTTCTAGTGATGAAAACTATGATGTTTGGGTAAAGAAATGTATTGGATGGAATTAATGGCAGATTGAACACCAAAGAGGAAAAAAAAATAGTAGATTTGAAGCAATAGAAACTATCCAAAACGAAACTCAGAGATTAAAAAAAAGACTGGGGATAAAAAGCCCCCAAACAAAAAGAGAGCATCCGTGAGCTATGAGTCCTAATATATGGCCTAAGATGTGTGTCGTAGTTTCCTCGAAGGGGAGGGGAGAGAGGGGAGCATAAAAAGTATTTAAAGAAATAATGACTGAACAGATTTTCAAATTTGATGAAAATTATAATCATACAGATCCAGGAAGCTCAAAGCACCCCCAAGAAACATGAATGAACCTCAAAATAATGCTGAGTGAAAGAAGCCAGACCAAAAAGAGTACATAGTCTATGATTTCATATATATGAAAATCTAGAAAATGCAAACCAATTTATAGTGACAGAAAACAGATGAGGGTGGAGAAAGGGCATGGAGGGGTGAGAGAGAGGGATTACAAAGGGTCAAAGAAAACTTTTGAGGGTGATGGATAAGTTCATTTTCTTGATTGCGGTTATGGTTTCATGAGTGTATATATATGTAAAGCTTACCAAATTGTACATTTAAATATATGCAGTTTATTATATGTCAACTGTACCTCAACAAAGCTGTTTAAAAGTTCCAATTGTTTGTTGTTAGTGTATAGAAATATAATAGATCTTTTTATATGGACCCTGTATCCTGCAACTTTGCTAAACTCACTCGTTCTAATAATGCTTGTTATTGTTACTATTATTGTTGCTGTTGTGATTAAAATCATAAACATTATCAAAGCAGACATTTAATCCACATGTCAGAGCTTTGCAAACTGAGAACCACTCTATAAGTTATTTTGTTAACTATAATAGAAAAATCTTTTTATTCTCACGGGTACCTAAGCAGAGGGGGTTTCTCCGTAGAAGATTAAGGCCTGGATATACTGAGATCCTAGCAGTCACATGAGAACAGTAATGCACACAGGACTCTAAATACCCAAGGGCCAAGCCATCATCCTTCTCTAACAATTGCAGGAAATGGACTCAGATCCCTTTTCCTTAGAGCTCGTGTGCCAGCTCCCCTGGTAGGGAAGCCCCTGCATCCTGTCTGCTCAGGATTTGATGGTTGGTGATAAAATAGACCCGCGCTCTCCAAGAGCTGGGAACTGCTCCGAACAGAAGTATTTATGAGTTCCCTGGAAATGCCTGCGGAACGCACCCTGGCACCTGGCTGGAGAGCTTTTCCCTGCACAAGCATGCCTGCTGCTCAGCTATTGAGCTCTTGTCAACACCAGCAGAGCAGGGGAGAGAATTTTCTACAGAGTCCAGCTCATGTTCCTGGCTTGCTATCCATAGCCTTCTACAAAAGACCTTCTCCATCCACTGGCCCTGCCACTGCAGTTCTCCAGTTCCGTGTAACAGGAGTTAGTGTTAGAATAACAGATCCTATTTATGCTTTATGAGGAATTAATTATTCAACTTTGGTAAACGTATTAAGCGGTCTCTATGGGCTGCCAACAGCAGAGGATTATACTAGAGAGCAAATTGGATGTGCTGAAATCCATACATTTATATTCCATTGTTTTCCTCGCACTGTGAGCAAATATTATTTCATATGGACATCACATTTCTCTTTAGTCCTGTCAAACATCTGATGTGCACTCAAGTTTTTCCTTGCTCTATGGATGGCAGTGTGACAAGTTAGGCTTCCAGCTATTCCTCAGGGGCCTTAGCTAAATTCACATACCTCCAATTTCTCCTGCAGCTCTGATTTCCCCTCTTATGGAACTCATCTTTGCTCCAAATGTCTTCTTTAGCAACGCAGAAACTTCAGCAATGGGTGAACACATTTTCTCCAAGTTCAGAAATTATTCAAACTTCAAGGTTTGGGGAATTTAAAGGGGATTCTTGGTTTCTGCATCAGGTCACCCATAACACAGCACAACTTCTGTTTTAAAGTGGGATAAAAACCTTTTTAAGAAGCTTATTGAAATGGCTCAGAAGATTTTGTGGACCTCAAATAGTTTTTAAAGGACAATATTTTGATAGTTTAATTATAAGGAAATAGGAAACATGCAGATTAAATTGACCCTAAAACACACATGGTTTTAAAAATTAAGGGCAAAGAATTCTGGCAAAATACATGTTTTGAATCTAAAACATATGAACAAAATCAAAAGGCCCAATGGATTCAGATTATAGCACTTGGACTAAGGTGATCTGCCATATAGAATCCTGAGGAGACCACAGGCCACTCCTTCATGCTGCCTCTGACCTCCTTGTCACCTGGGATGCACTTTCACGCCTCAGTTTTTGCCTCTGAAAATGAATAAAGATACTAAATCCCTCCTCTTGTCATTTCTTTTAGATTCTAAAATAAATTATATGCTCTTTGAATTCCAAGTCTATAAAGTTTGTTTCTAAGCAGATCCATTTCTTACCTGAAGGAAGTGATGACTTTTACTCTGTTAAGCTTCTTAATTGTCAGGAAGTGGAGTGTCACTCTTGAGTCATGTAATTAAGAAACCCCAGTGTTTATATTTTCCTAAATACCTAAACCAGTATTTCTAACTTTTCTAGCCACAGAAACTTTTAATCACCTATTAAATGGATTAAAGGGCACTTACTTTGGAGATGTCCTCCAGAAGTTCTCCTTCTCTCCTAGTGATTCTTCTTCCATGGAGCAGAGTTTAGGGATTCCTAGCAGACAGCAAATGTGCTCATGGTGCCTTGTTTTGGTGCATTTGGTAACTGTGTGTGTGTATACTTGTCATTGTCTTTGAAACATTCTTTGTGGGAGTCTTTGAGGCTTGTCATGGAGGCATATTCCTCTAGAGAGGTTTTGCTTCTGCCTGGCACTTGTGGGCATTACCAGTCCTTGACAACCTTTCGTCAAATTCAGAGTTTGAGGTTCTCTGGAACCTCCAGGCAAGGCAAACCCAGCTGCAAATACACACGAGGGTTGACCTGTGGCTGTTATATCTCAGAGACAGATTTCTTTTCTTCCCCCCTCTTTCCTTCTCTTCTCCACCTATGGGTGTAGTGGAGGCTAGTTTACTTCTGGTTGACACATACTCTGAGGATGTTGTCTCAGGGGTCCATTTAATGAGGAGAAGGTTTTTTCTTAAGCTCCTCTCCTGCATTGGCCCTAAGCCTTGACCTCTGTACACCTCTGCATCAGACCAACAAAACTTAGCAAATACCTTCTGGATAAAAGCATCTGTGGTGCTCAGGTCTTGCTTTCCTCTCTAGCTTCCCTCTTTCTCTTAGATTTTGCCTGGTATTTCCTTACAGCCTTGTCAGCATTTACCATACACTTATGAGACTTTTTGGTTAATATTTTATCCAATATTTTTAGTTGTTTTCTGCTGGAAATTTGGTCTGAAAAAAAAAAAAACACTATAGAACTTCCAGAAATAGAACTTCTCTAGATATAAAGTTGAGTTGAAAGTTTCCAACCATCTGATAGTCAACAGATGCTAGCTCAAGGATTTGCATTAAGTCCGGGCTTCAAGGCTTAGAACAAGGAGACCAGTTTCCACTTCTCCTGTACTAGCTGGCAATGCTTGTTCTACCATTTGGCATTTATGAAATCCTGTATCAGAGATTTTATGAGAATCCTATTTATCTGAGCCCTATACCAGTCCTATACCACATATGGTGGTGGTAAATGTGAGTTCTTTTCATACAATTCTAAGGAATTTGGGATGCGACCTATTTTATTTATTTATTTATTTAGGGTTTTTTTTTTACCATACCATGTGGCATGTGGGATCTTAGTTCCCCGACCAGGGGTCGAACCTGTGCCCCCTGCAGTGGAAGTGCGGAGTCTTAACCACTGGACGGCCACGGAAGTCCCGCTGCCTATTTTAAAGGCTAAATTTAATTGGTCTGTCCTTCTGCTTGAGGAAAAAAGTGATATGTGTTCAAAGTGAGTTATACGATGTCATAAATTTATCCTCAGTAGAAAGCAAACTCGAAGTTGAGAAAAATGGTCTCAACTCCCCCACTACAGCATTTCCCCCACTTTGCCCGAGTTGGTGTTAAACTGGTTTCCATGCTCTATCTCTGTCATCAAAACAAAGAGGGTCCAGCCTGATGCAGAGTGATGCAGGCTCAAGCTCAAAGCCAACCACTGACTCCTTCAGGGTCAAAGGGTGGTCTGAATGCCGAAAGCAGGAAGCAGAATGCAGTGCTCATGTCAGGGCTTTGTGGAAGCAAGGACAGTTTGCTTGTGGCCTCAAAGACAGGAAAATTCGAGTAGAAAAGAAATGCTCTTCTGCACCTGATGATTCTGTTTCTGACAATGGGCTTCGCTCTCGGTTAACCCCTCATTATGCCTGGGCAGCCCCCCCGCACCCAGAGCAGCAGCAGGGCCTGGCAACCAAAGAAGTGTTTTGTAACAGGTGCTCAGTGGATTTTAAAGAATGAATGAAGGAATGAGTGAATGAACAGACGAACAGAATGTCCTTTTCTTCCAGGTTGGCAATGTTTCTTCTGTTCTTCAGAGAGCGTTTGTCACCCTATAGCTTTGTGAATTGCTTCTTGACTTACTGGAAATAAATGGTACTTTCTTCACGATTGATGCCCTATCGCAGTAGTTTTTCAAAGTGTGGCCCACAGACCACCTACATCCAAATTACCTGGAGCGCTGGTCAAAATTGCTAACTCCTGGGCCCCATTCCACAACTACTGAATCATAATTTCTGGGGATGGGCTCAGGAATCTGCACTTTTAACACAACCCCAGATGATTCTTTTGTACAAAGGAGTTGGAGAGGTGTCGTATTATGTGAACATTATCATCACATCAATAAACATTTATTAAGCAAACACTCTGTGGATTGCATATTTTAGTCTCCACTCTATGAAAATGACCTGTAGGAAGTCTGTAATCTGTTTTTATGTATTTTATGAGGTTGTTTGAGTCTTTCCAATGTTGGATGCATCTATTTGCCTTATCACCACAATCATCTTTATTAAGAAAATCCATACACATAGTGTGCCACGATGAGGTTTCTATAGAATGAGAAAATATTTCCCTCTAGACTCTAGACAGTTAAAATCTGAACTATGACGTACCATCGAAGACATACAGTGCAGAACTTAGAGTTAGAGAGGAAGGGTGTTCCTTTCAGTTTTCTACAGTTTGGAAATTCCTCCAGTCTTGAAATAGTAATTCATTTAAGCAAGTTTGTCTTATCTTTGTCCAATATGGCTTCATATAATTTTCATATAATTTCCTAATCAGCATTCCTTTCATGAAATGACGCGGGATGAGTCCAGAGTATTTGGCTTGGCTAATTTTCTCTTTGTTAAGGAAAACCCCATGGCTGTAAAAGAAACTGTGTGTTTTTTCTTTCATTTTTTTGAAAGAAAAAATGAATTTCTCAAAATAGGTCCATGTTCCTAAAAAGTAAGCTTGCATAAAAACTGTTCTTTTTGCCAAGTTCAGGAGATTTCTAATGCAGGATAGAAAGGATCAGGTAACACGCTGAAGAGAGAGATTTCCATAATTAACTCTGCTGCTTGTGAACAGAAAGCATCTCCCCTCTCTAAATAACATCCTGTGTAAAAGAAATGTGGATTAAAAACACAATGACTTAGGGCACTACATCCTTTGTTGCAGACAGTAGGGAGGTAATTGATCAGTTGCTTCTTATACAATGAGGCAAATCTCAGCTGAATCGCAAACCTCATGTTAAGAGCAATAAAAATATAAAGTGGTACTCGTTTGCAGACCCTGGCGAAGAACCACGTTGCAGCAGATTTACTCTTTCCTTTATATAGGCCTCAGATTAGAAATCAGCTGAATTGGTAGGTTTTGAGGTCTCATTCGTCATGTGTGGTACTGGCTTGCCAAAGCGAGCTGTGTTGCTGCGTAAACAGGAGGTCTCCAGGAAAACGGGGTTCTGACACGGGCACACCCAGACCGACCTGGGGACACGCTTGAAGCATGCTTTGCCAAAGAAAAGGAACTGATTAAAAGAAAGGCTGCCAGGAGCCTTGTGAAGGAGAGGGTGTAGAGACATTAAGCCTTCTGGATCGTCTGAGGTTCTGCCACGCTCAGATGAGAAACACGCTGCTCCCTAGGCGGTTGGTACTGTGAAGGAGAGTTCATTACACTTCTAAAGGTAAAAGCCAATTTTATGACAGCTGAAAGGATTAAAATAAAACATAATATCCTTCAGTTTATGAAGGTGCATTGGTGGCCCATTGTCTGGGGTCACCCAGAATCTTGCACCCAGCTATGAGCAATAAGTTTAAATTGTCCAAAAAGAAGAAAACATTTTTTAAGAAGATTTGGTTGATTTAGTGATTATTTAATAATTGTGCATTGCAGTAATTACAAAGAGTTTGATTTAGCTTCAACTCTCACCTCTCCAAAGGCAAATAGAGGATAGGTTTTTAGTTATTTTGAAATGAAATCTCTGGAGCAATTTACGTGCCCTGTACATTTTAACCAATGAAAGGGAAAATCCAAGGCATTTTCTGCTGCAAGCTTCAATTGTGTAAAGGCAAAAGGGACTAGGAGTTGTATATAACATGGCTGAGCACAGAGTGTGTACTCAAACCAACCAGGAGTCGATAGGAGACGGGTTCCATTGATTAGGTCTGTTCTCTCACCTGCAGGCATCTGGTGGTTGAAAACTTTAAACATTAAAAAGTCCACTCACCAGCTGGATTCAGCTACGTGAATATTGTTGCCAGTTCATCTGCAAAACACACAATCTACCTCACTTCGAAAAAAGGGCAAGAAGAGAATCCTTAAATGGGGTAAAACAAATCTCACCATAGATTCAAAAAGGCCAAATCAATCTTGTTTTTCTCTCTTATCTTTTTCTCCTGGCCCATCTTATGGAAAGATGCTGCCCCTGGTTTATGTCTTTGATATCCTCCTTCATCTAGTGGAATTTGTGCTGTGTTTTAAGAGCTCTTCCAAACCATAAGTAGCATATTAATTAATTATTGGGTTAGCGAAACAAATTGCACATCAGTGTATTTTAGAATTATTCTCCGATTAGATTTGGTTTATTGAGTTAGAGGAGAAGGAGAATGGGATTTCTGGTTAGACAAGAGGGAGCAGCAATGCAGGGTTATGTTCTGAATTGAGAAACATTTTGCGCTTTCTGATTAAATAAAATCAAGCAGTGTATGTATGCGCAGCAGCTGGAAGAGGATAAGGGGAGGGTGATTCTGAGAATCAGATGCCATATTCCTTCTTTGGAAGATTTCTCCAACTTTTGGAAAATCTGTAGCTCATGTAAAAGGCTGAAATACTGTCTGGGGAAGATATGCTGAAAGAGGAGAGAAAAGGAGTTGACATGTTGCTGGCATGGGGTCAGTAATGCACGGGGTCAGGAATTTAGAGTATTTCAGATGGCATAACAATCTGGGGCCTGGGATATAAAGGAAGGGAAACAGAAATCACAATGGACATTATGTCCAAACTGTCACATGCCGCAGAGATCCCATTCAAGAAAAACTTTCCTTCAACATTTGGAAGTAGTACCCCACTTTCATGACTCCTGGTGTACGTACTCCTGAAATATTTAGTTACTCATTCTGGGCCCTTTTCACTTACAAACTTTTCTTCCCTACATCAGGGATCCCTCCTCAGACAAGGTCCTCTACAGTCCCTGCATAATGCTGTACAGAGGGCATTTGTCAATGCCTTATATAATCTGGCCACTGGCTCCTTTCAAATCACCTTCCCTGTGTTGCCCCCAGAAGCCTCTTCTCAGCCGCTCTGGTTTGTTCTCTGGAGATTCCAAATGCCTTCCTGGGCATTTGCTCAGAGCGCAGCTCACTTTCTGCTTCATCCTCCTTCTCCTCTCCACTTATTCAGATTCTACCCAGCCTTGGAGGTCCAGACAAACGCTACTTCTCTCAGGAAGCCCCCCTGCTTTCTCAACCCCTGGAGCCCGCGATGCTTCTTTCTGAGCCGTTAGCTTGGCAATCTGCTGACTGCCATCATATAGATCAGGGGTCCCCAAGCCCCGGGTAGCGGGCCGCTGCTGGTCCTCGGCCTGTGAGGAACCAGCAACACAGCAGGAGGTGAGCGGCGGGCGAGCGAGCGAAGCTTCATCTGCCGCTCCCCATCGCTCCCCATCGCTCGCCTCACCGCCTGAACCGTCATCCCCCAACCCCCGCCAGCCCGTGGAAAAATTGTCTGCCACGAAACCGGTCCCTGGTGCCAAAAAGGTTGGGGACCGCTGATACAGATCATTGTCTTATATTGTTATTGCCATCTCAAGGCTCTACTACGCTTTGTCGGTCTTCCTTGACTATTAGTTTCTTGAGCGGAGGGGCTGGGGAGTCTAGGACAGTACCCTCTACGGAGTTTGCATCCATAAAGTGTACAGTGATGAATCTGTAAACAGCAACAACAAAAAAGTACTGAGAAATGTTTCTTTCATTCCTTCCTATTAATATTAGATCTATTAAATTGAATTCATTAGATACTTAACTAAAAACCGAAAATCATTAGCATTTAAAAATGCATTTATTTTCTATTAAGGAGGCTTTAAGACACATGGACTATTTTATTTCTTGGCACAATACTTGTATTTTCTCATAAAATGGAATAGAATGATATTACTTTAAAGAAATGACATATTTCATCACATTCTTGTGTCTGTCCTTTTCCTGTTACCTTCTTATTATTGGAGAAGAGCGGATGAACTTGCCATGTGGCAAAAAATAAGAAAGGAATGGAGAGACAGATATCACCTTGGATTTCTGATGCCTTCCTCTGAGAACTGTCCCATGTTTGACCTCATTTCTTCAATCCACACCCACCCACTGCTTCTGTTCTTCTTTTACAGGTTGGGGCTGGGCAAGAGTGTAGTGTGATGCTTCATTAAATCACTGACCTGTTGGAATGGGCAGAGTACATCTAGAGGGAGCTAAGTGGTTAATTGCAATTCATGGACCCGGCCAGACTAAAATGCAGCCTGTTCACCAAACCATCCCCCTCCCCCTCCCTTTTCTCTGGATCAATCCAGCCCTAATTAAAATGTAATATTCTCCTTATGTGACTCTTTGGAAAAGTTTGTGGAATGACCACATAATACAGAGCAGGTTTTCCAGATGTTCCCTGCCTTGGCTGGTATTCACATGCACAGCATCTCCACCCCCAAGTTTCTCCACTCTACACTTACCATATGACCTCCTCTCCCTTCCCACTTCTCCTTTGCTGTCCCTGATATGCTGTGCATAACTTCCTGAGTCTGATTGCTGTGCCTTCAGTGTATAAGAACCATTACTGAAGTGCAGTGGGCCAAGAAAAAAGTAATACTTGCTTCCACAGAGCACTTTTATGCCATTTACAATGGAAAAAACAACTTTGAACTGCTTCCAAAACAACCGGCATTAAAATCACTTCTGTTTGCAGTTGAGATGGATTTTGCAGTTGAGATGGATTTTGCAGTAACCTTTCCAAACCTGCTTCCTCTGAATGTTTTTCAGTCCATAGAGTGGCTTTTTCAGTGAGAATTTAAAATGGTGCCCCTATAAACTCTTGGCCTACACCTCAAAAGGTCATTTTCCAACGCTCACTCACAAGTGCTCATGAAATCAGGGCCTGCAGCCACAAGATCTCCATGAAGGTTGTACAGGCATGGTGATGTTATGAAACACTGTTCCAAACTGTGAATTAATAAGATTGGCCACTATGACACAGCCATCAGGTTTCAGCACATTTTTGATAATGTGATCACTTAGCATAGTTATCTGAGTTCAATTTCCCATGCCTCTCCCCACACATATTTTCCACATCCCTTCAGCCTTTTGATCTGTGTTCCTTAGCTCTTATGAGAATTTCTCAATGAGAGGTTGCACTATGGCAACCTGTAAGCAAAATCCATGTTGAAAAAAAATCTATAGTTTTTTCAAAATTTATGAATTAGTAGCTAATGTTTTCAAGTTGCAAGACTTCACTCACAGATTTGGACTCCTGGCTGAGAGAGAGAGAGAGAGAGAGAGAGAGAGAGAGAGAGAGAGAAATTTAGACGTAGCACTGTTCTGTTGGAACGGAGTCCAGTGGCTGCTTCCTTCATGGGGGGCAGGAACCATCCGCTTGTTGGACCTTCTGATTACAGGCATGCTTTCCCATCACCTACCTGGCATTTGACTTTTAACATTTTGAGTCATAACTATTTCAGTTCAAATATTTTATAGACAGAAATTCAGCCAAGTAAGACATGTCTGAAGCCAGATGTTGTTAGTTAGCTTAAAAAAAAAAAATTTAAACTCTTCCTCCTGGGTAATATATCTCATTTATCTATATTCTTGACACTGGTTTCCCAAGTAAACTGAGGTCTCTCACACAGCATACCCTAGTGGTTAATAGCAAGGGCTTTGGAGTCATGTAGCCTTGACTACTTTCTAGCTGCATGGTGCTGGGAAATTGCTTAAACTCTTTGTGCATCAGTTTTCCTATCTCTAAAATAGAAATACACCTTAACCCAGTGGTTCTCAACGGTAATGTTCATCAGAGTCACCTGGAGAGCTTGTTAGATCATGGCGGGCTGGTCCTATCTCCAGTCTCTGATTCAGCAGGTCTGGGATGGGGCCTGAGAATCTGTAACATCTCTAACAAGGTCCCTGCTGCTGCTCCAGCACCCACACTTTTAGAACGACTGCCTAATCCCCTAGGTGAAGATTAAAAGAGTTAATTGTAAACAGAAGTATAGCTCAATGGAACAGGATAGAAAGCCCAGAGATAAACCCATGCACATATGGTCACCTTATTTTTGATAAAGGAGGCAAGAATATACAATGGAGAAAAGACAGCCTCTTCAATAAGTGGTGCTGGGAAAACTG
>NC_041215.1:81653447-81654029 GCF_002837175.3 Physeter macrocephalus
TTGCTGTGCCGTCCCATTCCTAACAGGCTGCAGCCCACCAACGGTCTGTGGCCCGGGGCTTGGGGACACACTAAAAATAGAACTACCATACCACCCAGCAATCCCACTACTGGGCATATACCCTGAGAAAACCATAATTCAAAAAGAGTCATGTACCACAATGTTCATTGCAGCTCTATTTACAATAGCCAGGACATGGAAGCAACCGAAGTGTCCATCTACAGATGAATGCGTAAAGAAGATGTGGCACATATACGCAATGGAATATTACTCAGCCATAAAAAGAAACGAAACTGAGTTACTTGCAGTGAGGTGGATGGACCTGGAGTCTGTCATACAAAGTCAAGTAAGTCAGAAAGAGAAAAACAAATACCATATGCTAACACATGTATATGGAATCTAAAAAAAAAAATTGGTTCTGAAGAACCTAGGGGCAGACAGGAATAAAGACACAAATGTAAAGAAGGGACTTGAGGACATGGGGAGGGGGAAGGGTAAGCTGGGACGAAGTGAGAGAGTGGCATGGACATATATACACTACCAAAGGTAAAACAGATAGCTAGTGGGAAGCAGCCGCATAGT
>NC_041215.1:81654146-81711517 GCF_002837175.3 Physeter macrocephalus
AGCAGAAACTGACACACCATTGTAAAGCAATTATACTCCAATAAAGATGTTAAAAAAATAATTAAAAAAATAAAAAAGTGATAATTGTGCAAAACATATGGTTTAGTGAGTTAGTCATTTGACTGAAATAAAAAGTTATATTTAATTTGTTAGAGGTTCAATGTTTAACTCTATACAAAACCTGATGAATCATTGTATTTTCATAAACAGTATAGATTAATGGCGATTCCACATATAACTAAACTATTTCATTTCTGAAACCTATTTATCTTCATACTGCAAAAGGGAAAATCCACACCTTAACCTCATTTTGGTCTTAACCTGGGTTTGTCTCTTGTTCTTCCCCCACTGTAAGGGAAGGATTAATAGATTTGCCCAAAGCATTGAAAGGAAAAGTGAGCAAGAAAGGAATTATCTTAGATTGCCATGAATAAGTCACATTCTCTTCTCCTATTGGCCCCTGCTTGTTCTGTGCCCTCCTGGAAGCTAGACACAGCAATGGAAGAATCATCTCTCACCTGCATGGAACACAAAGCAATCGTGGCCCACCGGCTGTCTGCTCCTCCCCGTTTCCCTTCTTTGCCTCAGTGATGAGCAGTGAGAAGTGATATGACTTCACATCAGACTTGGGAAGCATGGGAGTGAGTTCCATGCAGACTTTTTTTTTTTTTTTTTTAAGATGTTGGGGGTGGGAGTTTATTAATTAATTTATTTATTTTTGCTGTGTTGGGTCTTCGTTTCTGTGCGAGGGCTTTCTCTAGGTGTGGCAAGTGGGGGCCACTCTGCATCGAGGTGCGCGGGCCTCTCACTATCGCAGCCTCTCTTGTGGCGGAGCACAGGCTCCAAACGCCAATGCAGACTTAAAATCACTGGACAAACACTATCCCCCCTCCCTTCCCTCTTTCCCTCCCTCCCTCCCTCCCTCCCTCTCTTCCTTCCTTCCTTTCTTCCTTCCTTCCCTTCCTCTCTCTCCCCCTTCTCCCTCTCTCCTTTTTTCCTATACTTTGATATCAAATATCATAGGAGTATAGTATGTATTTTGCAATACTGGCAACTGACATCTATTAAAAAGAGACTCTAGAACTCAATCCATCTTTCCTGATTCTAAAAGAAATAAGTTCTAGTATGGTGTTCAGACATATTCCACTCACAAAAATAGCTCTGGTGCATATGCAACAAATAGAAGCTGTATAAATAACACCTGGAGTGTAATGCATTATATCTAATTAAAAATTTAAGGACTCCTAATTTTTAAAAAGTTTGACCAAAACACTGTACTCCACTTTCTCCTGTGGTAGACCATGTGGGATTTTAATACCCCTTCATTTGGGAGAAATGGGAATGAGTATGAAGGGCAGGGGTTTTGGAGAGGCACTAGGGAATCTTTCCCTAAGGGTCCGGCTTGTTGTATTGTGAATGTTGTTATCCAGGAAGTCTGTGGAACCCCCTTTTCTGAAGATTTTAGGGAATGTTCTAAGTGCAGTTCTCCCCAGAGGCAGCAGACTGGACTGAATGACCTCAGGAGGCTCCTTTCCAGACTGCGATTTTGTGAATATTTTTGTCATACAAACTATGCCTTGTGTCCTAGCACTCCAGATGCTTATAAAGTACCATGTGTCCTCCACTGCAGGTTGACTGCAGTTCCTAAAAGGAAAAATTCTAATAAAACACCCATTCCAGAGAGGCAGAGACCATCGAGTCAAAAATGGCTGTGACTTAGCGTAACCTTTGAGGTAGAAGCTCTCGACTGGTGTTGAAATTTAATACTGCGTTATAATTCAGGATGCTAAATCAGTGTGTAAAAAGGGATCAATACCCAGTAAAACTGCAAGCAAGGCTGGCATAGACCACACTTCATTTCCCTCTAAACCCTCCCAACTTGTCTCCAGCTCTGCCTGACACTGTGTCATTTGACATTACTTAGTCCATAAAACTTATAATGGGCAACAGTAAGACTGGGCAGTTACTGTGGCATAAAATGGGAGAAAAAAGTTACCAGACCATCAAATATGGACATTGTTTTCTAGCCAAATGCTTTAGTAATGATAAATCAGCAGTCCCAGATTAACACAGATGTGATGAAATGTCTACTCCATTGATCAGTTTTCATTATGCACTATACTTACAGGCTCAATCTGAAAAGACTCAATTATTCCATAAACTACTTCCAATCTGTGAATAAAGTTTCATTTGTGAAATAGAAATAGGAGGCATTTTAGGAACACTTCAATACATTTCATCTGGAGATTTTTCTTAAGTAGACCCAGTTGGGTTGGAAGTCTTAGAAAAATAGATTGAGTTTCCCTGGTGCCATTTACAAGATAGGCCAGAAAGGAAGCCACAAGAAGCACTCTGCTGCTGAGATTTTGAAGATCTTCCATCCTATAGCTTATTTGACATCATCAGATGATGCTGAGTATTAGGAAAGCGTAGAAGAATAGCGAGGAAATGAAACTGCAGAAACAAGGGCATATTTGTATCAAAAAACTGGAAGGAAGAGAAAGAATTCTCCCCTTCAGGGAGAATTCACCCCCCTTTTTTCCTGCCTATGAGCCAAGTTAATGAACAGCTCTTTACAAGATGTGGAAGCTTAGAATTACATTGCTTTAAAGTATGAGGGCTTCAGTGTTCTGGCCTAAGAGCCAGCCAGTATCTTTTTCAACTTGAGAACAAGCAGTCTGGCAGATCTCTCAAGTTCTGAACTAACTGACCAAAAAAATTCTCCTCTTATTTCAGGTCTTTCCAAAGAAAGAAAGAAATGCAGTCCAACAGTGACAGTGCTGGTAATGGAGCAACACACCCAAGCCCCAATTATAACCTAGTTCCAGGAGACTTTTCCTGTATCTTGTAATGATATTTCAAGGTATGTGTTTGACTTATAGTGGACTCAACTGTACGTAATGAGTCATGGAAGAATAGGATTTTATTTGTTCTTAGAATTAGGTTCAAGCATCTTCCCTACCCTCCACTCCTTCATTCTGAGACACACTCAGGCCCTCTCTACCCTCACCCCAATATCATCTCAAAGCACCCTACCCTTAGGAGCAATGTGTGGTGAGTATTCAGCACATCTTCCACTGCTTTGCATCATCTGGGCTTTTGGAAAACCCTCCAGATGTAGTTCTGGGCCTTTCTCATAAAGCAGTAGCAGCCTTGCAAGAGTTTTGCCAGGAAAAAAGAAAAACGAACTGGACTTCACAATCAACCAGATAACAAGCGTGAACAGACCCGTTCTCAGACCAAATCAACATTTCTACTCCCGTCCTAACAACTATAAATTCAGAAGTCGTCACCACATAAAGTACCTCATGCACAAATACTTGAACTCTGACTTCCTTTCAACAGCCTTAATGGTACTGCTCACCATATCATTTTAACATGCTCCGGTGTTGTAATGTCATAAATGACAGTCTCAACTACAGTCGTAGCCCCAATTGCCAAGCCTAACTCCACAACAGCTCTGTCATATAACATGTGGCTCTGATGGGGTACACACAAGGGACCTCCCCTCAAGCCCTCCGCTTTCCCAGGCCTTTCCTTCTCTATTAGAATAAGGAAGCCTGCAATCCACCACTGAAAAGCACAGACACGAAAATAACTAACCATCTCTTCTGTTCAGCTGTAACTTATATTCCCTATGAGGAGGAAAATGGAGGAAAAAAAAATCAAGGCCCAGAGACCCACGTTTCATTTGGAACACTAGGGGTTCTTGGGGAAGATCATTAAAGTGTGGTTTGAAATATTTTCCTTTCCTCATCAAGTCACTAGCCCTGTAACTGATGTCATAAAAAATATCTGTGTTCAGTTGCAGTGGGTTTCTCGGGTCCTTTCAAGTTATCAATTATTTACATCCCAATGAAATGAAAAAGTGCTGTAAGCCAGGTCCTGAAATGCCCTCAAGGAGCCTGAGGGTGGCATTGTTAATCTTGAGCATGGCACCCACGAAGGGGGCATTAGTACTCTATTTGGGAAGTTCATTTCTCCTTCTCTGTCATACATTATCTGTGTGGGTTTTATTGCTTCTCCTCATAAATAGTCTCATTGGGCATTTTGTTTGTTTGTTCACACCCTCCACAATTTACACTCTTAAGGATGAAAGGAAAAACACCAGTTCCTTCAGCCAACACAGGCCCCTTTCCTCTGTATATCTGGGGCTTTAACCATTTCTTCCTGTATTCCCATAGCATCCAGGGAGTTTTCTTCACTTACCAAAGTTCACACGGTCCAGATTTGACAGAAAATTGTGTTAGGGAATGGTGGAATGGCGGGATTTCATCGGTGTTCAGAGTCTTTCCCTTCTATTATTTCCTCCTGCTTTAGTTTCCCCTCCCCAAACTTTCTTCCCCCACTCATGCTGCAGAGTAACTCCAGCAGGACCAGATCTCATACTATTACTTGTCCTTGCGGAAAGCAGCAGAAAACGTTTGGTGATAAGTCTTAAGACCCAAACTTGGCCATCATTCCTTTAGTGATATATAAAGGCATCTTGGCTAACGTACAATCCTCACATATTCTGCTCAAGAACTTTATGGGTATGGCTGGTAAAATGTGATACTACATCTTTTGCCAATTCGTTATTTTCATGCTTCTTTGGGATTGTCCTTTAATAGGCCTCACTGTCGAAACTGGAGACACTTGATGGAATTAGAGTTTCTTCTAAACCTTAGAGTGCAATAGGCTTATGCTTTTCCATCATTCAAAGGGCAGAATCAAATGTACACAAATCTGTTCCTAATCAACCCATTTCTCTGATCTACAGAGCATAAATTAGTTTGTTATAAATGAGGTGGCAGGCAAAAGCCCCAATGTTTTTGAGAGCGGCAGCAAAGTTCTTTCTAGGACTGAGGAAGGCATATAAATTATTATTCCCCATGTAGTCAAAAGGGAAGTTTTGAAGATATACAGGGACATGGTGGTTAGACAGGACTGCAGCCATGGTCCTTTATAACGCTGCAGTTGTGTGTTCTATATTTACTGTTCCCCAGATAGTTAATCATCTAAATTGTCAGGGCGGGGCTGGGTGTGGGCAAATTCTGCCAACATCCAGATCCTGAAAACCTCAGCAACTTGATTAACTTTGGAGACTTACAGTCCCATTTGCCAACCAGCATTATGCCATCCAGAGCTTCACAACACACTGTAACAATAGAGATAACTAATAGTCCTCTCTCCTTCATTTATTGAAAAGAAAACGCTGTTCAGAACATAAGATAATACGTTTACTTAATGCAACTTTAAGGAAGGAGAGAGGGACAGTTTTGCAAAGTGATTAAAAGCAACTTATAAAAGTGGGTGCCTGGGATGAAGGACCCAGTGGTGGTGGTGACTTCCACTCAAAGGTCCAGTGTCCTGTAGGATGTTGGAGCATCCTGTGGCTGAGAATTTTATGTTTCCTGTTCAGAGGAAGCAGAAGGGAGCTAGAAAAGAGGGAGTGGGGCAAGGAGCAGGTGGGTAGGAGCAGGGGAAAGAAATCCTCTCCAAGCTTTCCCTTGATCTTAACCAGCGGCCAACACTTGACAGTTCTTTTAATAGAATGTGGTTCCGTCAAGGACAAAGCAAGTGCAGCTTAAAGAAGCCACCGCACCTGATTTTAAAGCTGTAAGAGAATAGGGGTTGCTTATGTGGAGAAACCACTCAAAATGTTCTGAAATGTGGGAAGAGAGGGGCGTGAATTTATAAGGAAGAAAATAGGTGCAAATACACCCCCATTAACCTGATTTGCTCTTAGTGCTACAGGATCTGTATTTTCTATCATAGGTCGCGATGAATGCTTTCTTTCATGCCAAGCTTAATGTTTTTCAAAGTGCGTTCATACACCTTGTGTCCCTTGTTCCTCCGGTAGGTGGCCTGACTGGTGTGCTTTTTCCCAGTTTATGGCTAAAAGGGGTAAGTGAGTTGCCTTAGGTCACACAGTCCCAACCTTGAAAGAGATCTCTTGGCTCCTGTTTGCAGCTGCTCAGTCTTTGCAGACTCCTCCATCCTCGCCTTGCTCAGCAGGGCTCCGTGCTGGTCCCTGTTCTCGGTGGCAGCTTGGTAAGCGCTGACTGATGAATTAACTGGCGATGGTGATAATGACTGCTCTCAAGTACCTACAACAAAAGTTGTTGTTTTCCTCAGGGATCTGCCCAGCGCTGATGTACCTAGGGTTGGCATTAGAAAAATAATGAACAATATCAGTGGATATTAGTGACTGAGGAAGCAGACTCCGATTTAGCTCTAGACACCACACTGAGATTCACACAATTAGGAGTTTATAGTCAAGTGTGGGATGATACAGTCCATTAATATTTCTAACAGTTACACGGCTCCATTTGGACCAGGCTCAGCTCTTATAAAATGCAGATTCATTACACTGACTCAGACAGGAGCCAGGGGAACATATTCAAGGGCAGTGCCACTATTTGCAAGCATACTTGAAGAACTATTTTGGTATCCTAAACTTGAAATGGAAGTTGGGCAAGTTCGCCAGAAAGTCAGTCCTTGTCCTTTGCTTGCCTTGTTCCTTGCTCCCTGACCTGCTTGTCTTGTCCACGCGGGCTGAAGATTCAAACACAACAAGAAGGAAAGCGTCTAGAATCATCTGCTCAGAGAACATGGCTGAGGATTTCACCAAAGTGGATCTGAGATAGGAATTACCCTGTCTGGGACACAGTGGCATAGGCAGCCAGTGTAATTATGGTTACTCAGAGGATGAATTGAGTAATTTGGTCTTTCAAATTCCCTTTGGAGTCTGAAATATCCAGATGGACTATATTAAACAAACCAGCATCCCATTTTAGAATCTCCAGACTTAGAATAATGAGAAACCTGTTCCACTTACAGCCTTTCTATTACAAAGAAGTACTTCTTGGTACTAAGAACTTCTTGAATATAATTTCATTCCTTATCCCCAATTTTTTTTTCCAGTGGAGAGACTATGAGAAAGGTAAAATAACTCATCCAAAGTCACACAGCTATGAAGTGAGCGGGCAAGCTTTCCTAAAGGCCATACTCTGAAATCTACCTTAGAGCTCTAGGAGACATCGTGCTATAAGCTATGATGAATCATTTGAGCCTGGAGATTCAGGGAGAGGAGGGGAGTGATGGGGACAAAATGAGGCAGCTGGAAGATGAAGATGACAACATTCACCTATGTCACCATTGGCTTGGACTGGCTGTGCAGTCAGGGTGAGGGGTGACATGTTCTCTGATGCCTGGGAGTGAGACTCAGGACTATTTGAGGAGACCAGTTAGCAAGTGAGCACCTTGATAACTGCTTAAAAATGCATGTGAAGCTGGAATATATACAAGCTCTAGAAGAGAGTGTAGATGTGCTGTAGGACTGGCCAGGCCTAAGCATTAATACTACCCTGCAGTGGTTTTCAACGACCATGGCATTCTGTTGCATGCAGTACTGGTCTTGCCAACTAAAGCCACTTTCAAGAGCTTTTATACTCTCTTCTTGTGTTTCCATAAGCTATAACCACTGTAGTCAATATTTTCTACCAATATATTCTAATCATTGAACACTGAGCCTGGTCTGAAAAGTTGGTTCCTGGAATCCCTAACGGTGATGAAGACAGTTCTTGATCATCGGCATATGGATTGTCCAAGGCCATTTTTTACTGCCAGGCTGATTTCTCCCTGCCACACAGACCCTTCCGAGACAGTTCCTCTCACACTCTGTCACTGGGTGCTCAGGGAGGGCACATTAATTTTAATGTTGGCTTTAGTCAAACCTCATTAGGAAGGTCAATATACTGCCCCAGCCCCATTAAATAATATGTTTGAAACACTGAATAAATAACACTTAGATTATCCTTAGTTTTGGATCATCAAGGCAGATTTTTCCTTCCAGTATTGCAGCTAATTTAAGACTGCAGGGAAGGAGTTTTAAACATTGCTTTTGGCTTAAGCCCAACAATGTTGCAATGTGATATTTAGAGCTCATGAATCAAGAGACAAACATGTATGGCCAGGTGTGGTTTGACATAAAAATTTCTGTGAGACAATTGGTCTCTCTGTATGATAAATGGTCAAAAATCTCATTCGTTTCTAATGTCTGTGCTTTAAAAGTTAAGGTAAATATACAGAAGCCTTCCTTTTCTTTGCTTGGCATTTATCTTCTCAAGTGTGGAGGTCCATTTGATTAATGTCTAGTCATTTAAGGGAAAAGATGTCTTCTCTAAGTTGCATGAAATGTGAAATGATTAGGTCATGCTTCTGGGGAGTTTTTATGTTCAGTTACTTAAACTTTTTTAAAAACTTGAGAAAAATTTTTTGTGTGTTACGTCTGCTCCAAGGAGACCCTCGTAACTTAACAGATGAGGTTGTTTCCTGATGTCGATTCTTCTTTAGCACAAGTCTCCATCTGCTGGCAGTGCTGGCTTTGACCTCTGGCAGTGCCCAAGACTTTGTGGGTAAGGGTCTCATCTGGTGGGCACCCATACACCAACTGATCACTCATTCATACTTTCATTATGAAATTATGAAAGAAAAATGTCCATTCTAATTTGAAAATTACATTCCACGTCGTTGACCATTTATAGCATCAAGGCTATTGCTTTTCGTTATATTATTATCTAGTTTGGGTTTTGATTTTTGTTGTGTGTGTGTTGTCGTTTTCCCCTAGTGGACTAACATAGTTTCAAACATTGTATAAATAGCCCAGTTCCATTTGCTAGTTTCCACAATTCTTTAAAATCAAGATACTGGATAAAATAACGTTTTGATGGGTAGAGTCTATTATCAGCATATGACACAAGCCTGGTTTTTGAAAAGGCATAAATCAGATAACAGTTCCAGTGATGCTGCACTCTTTTGATTTTTCAAAGCTTTCTGTCAAGGCTGACTTTCCCTGCATCTTTTGATAATAAGAGAATTAGATCATTGGCGTCATCACAAGATGCATCTGGCAGCAGCTTTTCTTCATCATTATCGTTACCAGGGGTTGTGGTGTTGGATTTCTTTCAGTTCCATTTGTTTTATGTCTGTATGTTTCTCAGTTCTCACAGCCTCTGTGTGTGTGTGCGTGTGTGTGTGTGTGTGTGTGTGTGTGTGTGTGGTGTAAGGAGACAGAGAGACAGACTGAGAGAGATTAGGAGAGAACTGAAAGAAGTTGGGAAAAGAACAGGCAGCAGAGGGCTGAGGATTCCTTCCTGCTCTAGTCATATCCCAATTCTTTATGTAGTAAGAATAATTGCCTACCAGGCCTAATTAGCCACTCCTGGCCTTACAATTCTTAGCAGAGGGACACTGAGGTTTCGGCTGGAACCATTCCTGGTTTTCTATTCCCTCACTATCCACCTAATCACCCTCTTTAAGGGTCAGAGGCTTTGGCACGGGTGGCATTAACAGATACACACTACTATAAATAAAGTAGATAAACAACAAGGACCTACTGTATAGCACAGGAAACTATATTCAATATCTTATAATAACCTATAATGGAAAAGAATCTGAAAAAGAATATATATGTATGTATATATATATATATATAATATGTATAACTGAATTACTTTGCTGTACACTTGAAACTAACATAGCATTGTAAATCAGCTATACTTCAATATATGGCCCCACCAGAATGTGTACCATGCAGGGGGCTGAGTATGTAATTTCCCTTAAGAATAACAGGGGACTGCCAACAAAAGAAAGGGGAAGGGATGCTGGACTGCAAAAAAGAGCTCCTCACCATCCCCTACTGTGCTTGGCCCCAGACTGAACAGAACTAGTTGGTTATGTTTTCACTTTGGCAGCAGATAAGTGGCAAAGAAGATGCTAGGAGGATATGGCATCTTGAAGGAAAGCAAAGACACAGATTTTCTCATTTCTTGGTGACATGTCACAATAACTCCATTAAGTGTTGTTCACCTACTTTATATCTTGAGGCTTGATTCCTGTGTTGAAAACATTGTTTCAGTTTCTAAGAATTTCCCCGCTACATTTGCTAGGTCTAAAATTCATAGCTGTAGTGTAATATCTGCAGATGCACAGAAACTGGGTGCTGCTGCATAATAGGTGGGTGGCTTGTGACAAGTCACTTAACTCTTTTTCTCATTTTATCAAGTTTTCTCTTTTGTAAATTTTCTCATTAGCGTAAAATTAGCATAAAACTGTCTATTTCCAGATTGTTGTGAAGATTAGAGGGGATATATGTATATGTATAGCCGATTCACTTTGTTATAAAGCAGAAACTAACACACCATTGTAAAGCAATTATACTCCAATAAAGATGTTAAAAATAAATAAATTTTAAAAATGAGATTGTAAATGAAGTCCCTTCCTTTACATGTAGTAGATGCTCAGTAAATTGTAGATATTATTACTATTATGTAGTTATAGAAAACTCTTCCCTACTCTTCTTTGTCTGTCTCAGTTCTGTTGCCCTTAGGCCCTGGTCAATGCTCAACCCCCTCCATCTAGACAAAAGCAGCCTGAACAATGAGATAATTCATCTCAATAATAACTTGAGATCAAAAGAGAAGGTGGGAGTAGGACAATTGTAAAATGAATAAATTCAGCAATTGATTGATGTCATCAAGTCCCCAGCCTCTTTCTTTTGCTCTGCCATTCTCAGTGTGTTGGCTTTGTTCCTAGGGTGTGTCCTCTCATAGTTACAAGGTGGCTGCTCCAGCTCCAGCTATCATGTTCCAGCACACCAGCAGCAGGACAAGAGGGAAAGTTTCTTCTTGTGTATTTCTTTTTGTCAGGCACCCCTGGCCCTGGTGAGACTTTTTCCTTGGGTTCCATCTGGCAGCCACCCCACAGCTCTGAGATCTCCCCTTAGGACAGCCAGTGTTCCCCAGTCTCCAGTTCTCCTCTCCTTCCTGAGCACATAGCTGAGCTATTCTTCCCCCCACCTGAGAGCTAAGTGAAACCCTGAGACAGAGCTCTGGCTGATGGAATGTGGGCAGAAGCTACATTGGCTACCACCAGGCCTGGCCATAAAACCTTCTGTCAACCTTCCAAGCTCTCCCCCTTACTGTCCTTGGGGCTGAGAGTGAGATTCTCTGAGAGCCTGGAAGATGGAGGATCCTCGTGAAGGAAGGGGCCTGGACCCTTGACTCACTGCATAGAAGAGGTGGCCCCAGGAGCACCTCCCAGGCAGGGATGTTCACATGGGCCCAGGGTGAGCAAGCGCCTGAGATTTGTTACACCTGCTAGCAACACACCCTGACTTATTTATTATTATTATTTTTACGAGAGCAATTCTGGTTCCAGTAGTTTTCAAAAGTATGTTTTGATTTACAAGAAAAACTCTAGGAAGTTGCTATCTTTGAAAAGAGAATACATTTGAGCAAAGCACTGATAACATCTTCAGAGATAGTATCCAACATTCTGCAGGGTGGTCAATTTTCAGGAGAATATACATTTCCAGTAAAAATCAGGACACTTGCTTTAGCCTCAATTTGGGGAAGAAATTATTATAAGTGGTTCTGTTTCTGCATTAGTGAAATCCCTTATTCCCGTCGTGTGCTTGTCATCTAACTGCTCATTTGCAGGTTTTCGACATTTCCAAAAAGAGTATTCCCTTACCTGCTTTTAAATCATTACTGTTTTTATAGAGGCTTCATTATTTCTTAATTGTCCTAATTTTCTTTCTTACCCATTCTTGTTAAAAGCTGATTAAAATTTGAATAATTTCAGCATTCTGGAAACAAAACGAATTTCAGGTTTACATTCATTTGTCAGTGAAAGCCAGAAGTTTTATAGAGGCTTCATTATTTCTTAATTGTCCTAATTTTCTTTCTTACCCATTCTTGTTAAAAGCTGATTAAAATTTGAATAATTTCAGCATTCTGGAAACAAAACGAATTTCAGGTTTACATTCGTCAGTGAAAGCCAGAAGAGGAAGTCAGGGAGGACAATTCCAGATTAACCTCAACTGAATTTAATTAGGCCTTTGTTCACATCCTCATGGCAGTCAGAATTTGGTCATGTTAGGGCCAGAAGGGATCTCAGTGATCATTCAGTCCGCACCCCTCAGTTGCTGATGAGGCAACTAAGATCTACAGAGGGCTGCACAGTTAGATAATGTTGAAGGCAGAGTTAGTCCAGGTCTAACAATTTCCATGAAATGAGCTGTGTGGAATTAAACCAGTGCATTTGAGTGAGGTTTCCCTCTCTCCTGGATTGTCATCTGTCTCTCTGGCTTCCTCCTCTGCCCCTAACCCCGGGTCTACAAGGTAAAGGCACTAACAAGACACCACCGACTTACCAGTAGGCTGATGTATAAATGCTTTTGACAAAACAGTGAGTCCAAATAAACTTTTCACAAAAGACTCTTTTATTCCCACCCTCTCTGTTCTCTGTTCCTGAGTTCACTGCTGTCCTTGCTTGAGTTGTCTTAGGGCAAAACAAGACAGGAAAGAATCTTCTATTCCCTACAATTAACGAGATATCACCCTCTTCCATAACATTCTTCTAATCCATTAGGAGAGTCACTACCATCCACGATACGTTTTTAGGCATATGAACATTTTTTTCCCCTCAGCTTGGGAATATTGAACTCTTGTAACCCCTGTGACTTTGAGCTAAACTCCTCACCTTTCTGACCTTTAGTTTCTCATCAGTAAAATTAGGGGTCGGTTCAGACTGCCATTGTCACTTCCATTTGGAATTAATTAATCAATCAGTTCAACAGTATTTGACAGCCATAATGGAAAGCTTTGGGATTAAAAAAAGAAAAAGAAATCTCTTTTGCCCTTGAGAAGCTCCTAATCTGGCTTGAAGTCTATGCTTTTTCTAGATGGGGTAAAGGAAATGGATGGGTAAGTGGTTCCCTGGGGAAGATCTGGTTCTCACAATCACACAGGAAATGTGGATCCAGGGATATCTCCTGAATCTGTCTGGATTTTTAAGCCTTTATTGACACTTCTCTTTTTATCATTATCATAGATCATGTTCTTGAGACTTGAATTCTCTCACCTGTGTTAAAAATCTTTATCTTTCATCTGTTCCGCGTTCTCCTTTTCAGTTTTCTTTTGAGAATGTCAACATTTAATAATTAGGTTTTAGATTCTTTGCACAGGTCACCCTTAGATGCACTTATCCTTGCCTCCAATTCCTCCTACACAGAACTTTGGCTTATATTTTTATTTTACAAAGCAGTTCTTTCTTAATATGTTGTTATAAAACCGTACCCAATTGATCAAACAAGAGGAGTTCCTTTTCTCTGCTTCGCTTCCACTTTAAAATTCTGGATATTTGTCAACCATATCAGACAGAGGTCAGAGGAAACCTGAAGGAACGGTGGAAGCAGCCCAGGGAAGCCTGCCTATCAGAAGCTTCCTGGAAGTTTGTGCTTGGTCTGCTGACATGGAACCTCTATGACCCATTGTGTTCCCTCATCTCAGACTGCTCTGATGCTCTGAAAATCCAAAACATGTCCACCAGCTGGTTTCCATTCCTGTCTTCTCTTTTCTGCGTTTGCTGTTGGCAGTGGATACATCAGAGATTACCTGTGTCAATTTGGACTTCAGTTTCTTAATTGAGTCAAATCATCTTAGCCTGGAAATGGTTTTTCCCCAATATGAGCATTATAATCCTTCATGGTACCTTTCTACCTGCAGCTGACTCTGTTTGGCACATGGACTTAGCAAGTGAAGGGTCTTGGTTCATCTGGGACACAGATGAGAGCTCTTCTATGGCGTCTGCCAGAAAAACAGACTCAGACTTTATCTTCACTGGCCTACTACAGTGCGTGTTGATTATTTTGGAGTGTATTAGTCAGGACTGTCTCAGTTACAAGGAAAAGAAAACCCACTTCTAAGCTGACTTAGGTTAAAAAAATAATTTAGGAGATCATATAATCATCATCATCATCATCATAATCATCATCATCATCTAGGCACATTTTAGGCATGGCTGGATCCTGGAGTTCTAATGTATTTGGACTCAGTCTCACTCTTACTTACTTTCCCATTTGCTGGCTTCACCCTTAGATGGATTCTTTTCTTTTGATGCCCCCCAGCAACTTCAGACTTATGTCCTCCTGGGATCAGGTTCAACTCAGCAAAGACCTTCTGGGCCTGGTTATGACTGGTCAAAATAGAGTCATGTGCCTATCCTTGAGCCAATCATTGTTGCCAGGGGGAGGGAATACGTTCATGGTAAATGCTTGGATTACACGTCTACCTCAGTAGTGGCAGTATGCCAATCTCAGGTGCCCTGAGATTAGCGGAAGATGGTTTCCTCCCAGATGTTATGGTTATCAGAAAAAGGGAAAGGAGATTTTGGGCAGGCCAGAACACCAGAGGTCCACTGCATGTGAACATTGCCTGATAACCTGTGTGTTTGATTCATCTCTTTTTCTTTTTTAAGATTATAGTTTCAGTTTATAGTCTCATAAACTTTCCTCTTGCTGTTTTTCTAGTTGTTCATTTTTCTGTTCTAACTCTAAAGCCTGATGCAATGAAGGGTTCCTCATCTTTTTAGTACTTCAGCTTATACTTTCAAAAATCAGAGGTGGCTTATGTTATTTCCATTCTCTGACTCAAAGGGAAAAAAATCACCATTGTGCAAGGTTTCAACTCTTTCTCCAATCTAGCATGCACATGGCAATGACTTCAGAGGGTTCACTGGTGATGAACACGATATTACATTATATAATACATGTGACAAAGAGCATATTTTGTACTTTAATTTCATAAACTTTTTTTCTTTTTTATTTTTTGCGGTACGCGGGCCTCTCACTCTCGTGGCCTCTCCCGTTGCGGAGCACAGGCTCCGGACGCGCAGGCTCAGCGGCCATGGCTCACGGGCCCAGTTGCTCCGCGGCATGTGGGATCTTCCCGGACCGGGGCACGAACCCGTGTCCCCTGCATCGGCAGGCGGACTCTCAACCACCGCGCCACCAGTGAAGCCCCAACTTTTTTTCTTAACTAATCGATTAATTTATTCTTTGTTCATTTGGGACTTTTAACATTTAAAGCCTCAGAAAAAGTAGGCATTCCACATCATAAAATTAGCAAGTTTGGTGAAATATGAAAAAGAAATTTCATTCCCACTTGCAGTTGTCTAGATAATCCACAGGTATACATGAGCTACTGCTAACTATACTTGTTTATTTACTTGATTTATGGGATGGGGTCAATGCATAAAAACATCAGAGCCTACATACAGTAAAGTATGTGCCTGCGTTAATCTTCTGGTTCACAGTACCAGGTTTCTGTACTTCAAACTCCCCTTAGTACATCTTTGACGCTCAACGTATATTCATTAATAGTGAGTCTTCCCTGGAATTTCACATAAACACCAAACAAAACGAGCAACAGAGAGGGGGGAAAACAACCCTATAGAAATATCTTAGAGTATTTGTATTCTTTTCGATCCTTCTCGAGAAGCCAAATGGAGGTGAGTAGGCCTGTCATTCCTTTCCTCTTAAGAGACACAATGGTTCATAAGACCTTATAATTTGGTAAGGTTCTAGGTATCATTTCTAACTGTTACTGATCTTACCATGTCTAATCAAGGATTAACTTTCTAGTTCCAGATTTAGAATCTGAAACGGGTTTTTCTCCTCTTTACCCCAAGCCACAGACTCACAGAAATGATAAAGCTCAAAGCAAGTTTTAATGCCACACCCTTCCCTTCCATGACCCAGTGGACAAAGTGGAGAATTCATATTCAAAGAGAAATGTGAAGGATTTCTCACCATCTAGGCAGAGTACTGTGAATCTTGATGAGTTATACCCACTGCATGGGTGTCCCCAAAGAAACCAGGCCTTTCCTTTTATAGTCTAGGATGGGAGAACACTTTGGATCTCAGAAGGTGTGACAGTAGCAACATGGGCGGTGTATATACTGCTTTTGCCTCCTGCCATCCCAGAGGTAGCCACCAGTTCCTCTTTTATGGAATCAGCCGGGTGTAGTCCTGACTTATAAAGAGAGGTCAGTCTTTCAGGGGCTAGGCTGCCTAGGCACAAATAGCTATCAAACCCTCTTAAGGAAGGGGGCTAAAACCCCATCACTTGCACACATTGCAAACATAGCACGGCGCATTGCCATATTAAAATTAGGTTGCATCCACCAGTTTTATATTTAAGACCTATGGGATTTGACTAATTTAGAAGACAATCTTGTAACTAAAGGAAAAGTCTCATTACAAATGGCCTTTGCTTGGCAGCTTCAAGTCCCTTAAAGGGGATTGTTCTTACCAAGATAGTCTCTTAGACTGAAAAAAGAGATCACTGTTACAAACGTAAGTCTCACCCCCGATTCTTTGATTCTATTTCATCGGTTACAGCATTGATGTGGCAATACTTACCATCAAATATATTTAAACTCGCAGAAACGCTCTGACAACCAATGAAACAATTCCCTAGGTTCCCTGAGTTCTTTGGCATTTCCCTAAAAAGCACCCAGAAATGAAACAATGTCTGAACAGATATAAATTGTACATATATTCTCTTGGATTAAAAGGACAAGTGAAAAAGCCTTGGAAATACAGAGTATGGACAAAAGCAGGATCTACTAATCTTTGGCGTATGTTTCTAGGCAACCAGCTTTGCATGATACAGAGATCATTAAATCTGTTCCATTATTTTGCCTACTGTTCCCATGGGGTTCAAAGATGTCAAAACATTCCAAACATTTTCCTTTACCCTAATTAATAGGAACTGAGGACATTTAGGATGCAGGTACATTGCTGGTGTAACTTCACTTAAAATGGAAATCTTACACATTTTTGGCTTAACTAAGAAATTGGCATTGCTGTACAAATGCAATTATCCTATGTCTCTCACGTTCCTGGAGTCTCCAGTTGTGTGTGAATGGGTATGCGTGTATGTGTTTTAATTTCAGTCTGGCATTAGAATTCTCTTAGCTTATGATTACAAACTATGAACATCCCTTCCGTGTGGATATTATTTTTTGCCAAGTAGCACAGGTTGTCACGCTGACCAGGGACTTCCCCCAGGTGACCTCTGCATCCCTTCATTTAAGTGGCTGAAACTTATGATTTCTGGCTTTAGAATGATAAGAATTCCCATCGCAGGACCCAGACTTCTTTTGGCTGAAATTTTGATTTCACACGATTTCTGTTGGAATGCAGGCTGATGTCAGTCTTGTTCATCAGAGGAGGTCTGATGAGTCCAGAAATTCCTTGTATTTCATTGTTCTGGACTCTGATTTACTGCTCTCGGTGGGCTAGCTGTCCAGTGCCCACAATAAGTAAATGCACATTCTCCCATTTCCCTGGAATACAGTCTGTTGTAATTCCTGGACGTTTTAAATAAGAGACTAGCTATCTCCAGCCAAGGAGAATTTAAGCTGTGGGACAGGATGACCTCTTGAAGTTTCTTCCAACTCTGTGTCTCCATGATTCTGATTTTCTCTCTGGAACGCAAATATTAATGCTTTACCAGGTTCCACGCTTCTTGGCTTTCTCAGCTTTTGTATTTCAAGTGTCTATTGATCGTGCAGTAGTTGCATGCTATTCCTTTGTTCTTTACATCTTTATTGATGCAAAGAAGTGCCAGAAACTGCTTTTTAACAGTTATTCAATCCCTGATGCCCTTCATGTATCAGATTTGGGATTTCATTTCTTAGAACTACTGGGCTGGCTACACAATTAGTTTCTTCTTATTAATAAGCCATTAGACTCACTTGACCAACCATCAACAGCTGAAGAAAAGCACGTCTACCCCTCCTTTGCCCATATCTCATTCTCTTTTGATGTTGAAGCTGTTCTCCTGTGTAATGGGAGATGAGCTGGAGGGTCTGGAGGTCTCTGACTTATTTAAAGTGACAGGAAATGTTATCTCCTGATAATAACCAGGTTTCTGTGGCCATCACTATGACCTTTATCCCTTCATCATCAGAGGGATCCCAGAAGGCAACTGACACCTAACTCTGGGTAATCACATGGCTATTAAAAAAAGGGTGTGTGTGTGTGTAAATATTCGGCCACTGGCACCAGCAATCTATGTTCAGGAGGAGCCATAGCATACAGGGGAGCAGGGCCAGCTCTGTGGATAGCTAGATGTTGGTCTGAAATCCAGCTCTACCACTTATTAAGTTTGTAAGACCTTGGACAAGTTACTTCTCCTCTCTAAGTCTCATTTTCTTCTTCTAAAAAATGGGGTCATAGTATACCAACCCAGCTTGATTGTTTTCAGAATTAAACAAGGTGCTGGCATGTAGAATACATTCCATAAGAATTAGCTATAATTGCTCTCTCTAGCGCACAGCCCACTGACTTATGTTCAGCAAGAGACCTGCATGGCCTAATGGACAATGAATGTGCTTTAGAGTCACACCGACCGGGTATGATCCCAAGCTGTGCCATTTACTCTGTGACCTTACTCTCTGATCCTTATTTTCCCTTCTGAGGGCTGGCGTGAGGAAGAAAATGAGGTAATAAGTTGTGCCTGGCATGCAGCAGGCTCTCAAAAAACACGGATTTCCTGACTAGGAACCATCAGGGCCCTTTAGACCTCCCTCTTACAAGAACACGGAGCCTGGTCCAGCCCCAGGCTGATTCACAGCCCCTCGCTGTGACTGCAGGCTCCACATATGCTCCACGAAAGTGGATGTCCTGCTCAGGCTGGGGTGTGTCTCTGCATCTGTTCTGTGTTCATGGTCCTCACGCTGTCAGGAGTACAGTCCTCTTGGCCCCTCCCACTACAGGCCCACAAGGCTTTACCCAGATCCCTGGGGCCAGATGTGTTTCAGAATTCAGAATTTTCCATATTTCAGAAAGATAACTCAGCGCTGTCTGCTTGATAGTGCTTAACGCTCCAGTGGGGTCCAGGCGGCCCTCAGTAATCATGAACATTTTTGCAGTGAAATGTATGACTGTTCGCCTTGAAGTGAAATAATTGTGAATATTTTCAAATATTTTCAGATCAGGTTTTGCAGCCAAATGTGTTCAGGTCAAGGTAGAATTAACTGCCAAACAAGTTAGCTCAATTTTCAGAGCTTTGTCAAATTTGGGAATGCCGATCAGATATCGTGGACCTATAGAAACGCTGGAGCTAGAATCGACTCCTCATTCTTTGTTTGTTTCTGTCCCTCTGATGTCTAAGCCATTTCCAAGTATTCCATTCCCCTTGACTATAAATATCCTTTCTAATCTGTGCCAAGCTACAGAATTCTCACTTTAAAACCATTTCTTGAGAACTTTCCCCTTGGTGGGTACATTCCATTCTGTAGTTAACTGCCCTCATCTTTTATTACTCCTTTTCCCACCGAGTCTGAACTTGCATCTATACTATGAATAGATTTATATTTCTGGCCTTAGGTGAAATAATGCTTCCTTCATCTGTCCTTAGTGGACACATTTGCTTTTCCCTGTCCCCTTATAACGGATGGCCCACAGAACAGGCAGCCTGTTATCTGATTCCTTATTCACTTGCTGTTCACAATAGGAGATTTCCGTGGGTTACCTGGACGCTGATAGGAGAACAAAGAGGATCAGACAGCAAATCCCAGCTGAAGCTTTAGTTACTTCCATGGCCATGGACTTCACTCCTACCTGTGTTCAACCTTCTTACAAAAGGGATTGAGTGAAAGAGGGTGGATAAATCAACGTCTACATTTATCATAATTGGCATCAAAGCCATTCAGACTCTTCTGCCATCAAAGGTGAACATCATCTTCAAAAGACAATGAAGAGGACGTCCCTGGTGGCGCAGTGGTTAAGACTCCGTGCTCCCAGTGCAGGGGGCCTGGGTTCGATCCCTGGTCAGGGAACTAGATCCCACATGCATGTCACAACTAAGAGTTCTCATACCACAACTAAGGAGCCCGTGTGCTGCAACTAAGGAGCCTGCGAGATGCAACTAAGAAGCCCGCCTGCCGCAACTAAGACCTGGTGTAACCAAATAAATAAATAAATAAAAGAGTGAACAAAAATTAATGTTAAAAAAAAACAATGAAGAACCTACATTAGTGCCCTGAGTAGCGTTACTCTTGATGGTAATAGTGATCTTTATAGAAAAGACTGTAGTGAGGGGAGCTGCTGACCATTACTAATGAATAATAGTGACTGGGTGGGGAGTAGCTGGCAAGGAAATGAGGAGTGGACCATACTTGCTGGCTCCATTTTTCACATGCCAGTCACTCTTCCACTCAGTCTAATTTGGCTTCTCTCATCTTTGGAAAGAGTTCTCCCCAAAGTCACCAGTGGCCTCCATATGGCTAAATTTACAGGATATTTTCCAGTCCACATTTAACTTAGACTCTCAGAAGTATTTTATGCCATAAGCCAGCCCCTCCTACTTGAAATACTTTCTTCCTGTGGTTTCCATGATACCACACTCTCCTAGTTTTCTTCTTCATCTTTTACCTTTTCTATTCAGCCTCCTTCTCAGGCTCATCCTTTTCTACCTGATCAAGAAATACTGGTGTTCACAAGGCCCCCTTACTTTTCCCTCAGTAATTTCCCCCAGGTGATCTTTCTTTTCTATATTCAGATAACTGACAAATTTATATTTCCAGTCCAGATTCCTCTTTTCGGCTCCAGACTTGCATATCCAGCTGCCTCCTTCAGATCTCCTCATGGGTGTCAACATATCCAAAATGGAGCTCATGACCTCCCCTCCCAAACCTCGTCTTTTTTCTCTCTTCTCTCTCTCCTCTCTGGAAATAGCATCATTATTTATTCTCTTTTGCAAGTCAGACACCTAGGGGTTATGCTGGAGCCCTGTCCCTTCCGCATCCCCTATATCCATCGACCACTAACTCCTGCTGGTTTTACCTCTCAGGCAGCTCTCCTGCTCAGTGTATTTCTTTACCTCTACCACTACAATGCTAGCCCAGACTTCCATTATCTCTCACTAAGAACTGAGGTTCCACTGCTACGGAGGGGAGGAAAGAATGGAAGTTGCAAAGGAAACCAACACAGTCCTTTGCTGGTAGGATAAGTATAAGAGTCAATAAAACCGTACATTTCTCAAGTCTGCATCTTATTGTTTAATACTAGACCATTTAGAAGACCAAGGAAGGGTCTCGCCTCTTCAAGGCTTTTGGCAAAGGAGTTCCTAAGTCCTATGTCTAACAGACCATAGTGGTTGTGGCCCCCTGTCTGTGGGGGAAAGGAACAAGGGCGGTATAATCCACTCTTGAAGCCCCCTTGCCCTCGTTTCTTGAGTCATATAATGGCTCAGGTTAGAGAATTTCCTCAGTTCCTTTGTGATTCAGCCCTGCTCTGGCGGGGAAAGGGACGTTTGGACAAGTTCACCAGCTCTCCTTTCCTGATACTCCCCTGACCCCTGCCCAGCAACATATATTGCTGGCCCTGGAAGCAGATTTGCAGGAGCAGCTCAACCCAAGCCTGCACTAATCTACATCCAAGGAGTCTGACTAGAACTGAGCTGGTCCCGGTGGTTTTGTCACTTAACCTCGTCACCTACTGAATTTGATGCTTATGATACATCCAAAGTCTCACCTCAGAGAACAGTCTCAGGGTCAGTCTCACGATAAGTCTCCTAGACAGAAACAAAACGCAAGGGCAATTCCAAACAGTGTCTCCCAACTGCCAGCTCTGCTCCTTTGCTAGTCTTTCCCTTTCTGGAAACGTCACATCTGGGCACTAGTTGTTCATGCCTTGAACCAGAGAGTTATCCTTGGCACAGTGTTCTCTGTAAACACCTCCCTCCTCATTTATTGAATCACCAAGTCCTTTTGTTTCTACCTACAAAGTACACCTAGAGTCTTTTTACTTCTTTCTACCTTCACAGGCACCACCCTAGTTGAAGCCATCGCCTTCTTGTCCC
This sequence comes from Physeter macrocephalus, assembly GCF_002837175.3. Taxonomy (NCBI): domain Eukaryota; kingdom Metazoa; phylum Chordata; class Mammalia; order Artiodactyla; family Physeteridae; genus Physeter; species Physeter macrocephalus. The sequence continues at coordinate 81,675,848 of NC_041215.1, forward strand.
CTGTCTACAGTGACAGCCTCCTAGCTGGTCTTTCTGCATCAACTCTCCACTTCCCCCCTCATTTATTCTCTACACAGAAGCTCCAGTGAATTATATTGTGGTCCCTCTCCCTTTGATAACCATGCTCAAATTTCATTTACTTCTTTCAGTTCTTTTAACATCAGCATCCTCTTTTCTGCTTCAGGGCATTTGCATGTACAGTTTTCTCTGTCCAGAACTTTCTTTCCATCATCTGGCTAATTTTTTGCTCATTTCTAAGGCTCAGATTAAATGTCATTTCCTTGGCTTCCCAGAATAAATTGAATTCCTCTCACACTCATTCAAATTATCCATTAACTTTTTAATTTCACTTGTTATAATTAATAATTCTACACTTATTTTGATGATTAATTTTTATATTTAATTGAAATGTCTGTCACCCCAACTAGACCATAAGCTTCAATAGGGCAGGGACCACATCTGAGCTGAACACCAGTGTAGACCGATACCCAGTAACATCTTTGACACAGAGTAGGAGCTCGTGTTAGCTCAGGATCCCATAACAAATTACCATAGACTGGATGGTTTAAAAAATGGAAATTTAGGGCTTCCCTGGTGGCGCAGTGGTTGAGAATCCGCCTGCCGATTCAGGGGAGGCGGGTTCGTGCCCCAGTCCGGGAAGGTCCCACATGCCGCGGAGCAACTGGGCCGGTGAGCCATGGCCGCTGAGCCTGCGCGTCCGGAGCCTGTGCTCCGCAACGGAAGAGGCCACAGCAGTGAAGCCCGCGTACCGCAAAAAAAAAAAAAAAAAAATGGAAATTTAGCTCTCACAATTTGGGAGCCTAGAAGTTCCAGATCAGCGTCCATTTCTGGTGAGGATCTCTTCCTGGCTTGCAGAAGGCCACCTTCTCGTTGTGTCTTCACATGATTTTTCCTCGAAGTATGTGTGGAGAGATAGAGGGAGATCTTATAAGGCCACCAATCTTATCCTATTAGGACCCTATTAGGACCTCATTTAACTTTACCTCCTAAAAGACCTATCTCCAGATACAGTTATATTGGGGATTAGGTCTTCAATGTATGAATTTTAGGGGAGGGGTACAATTCAGTCCATATCAGAGTCCAACAATATTTGCTGAAAATAGGAATATAAAAAATAGTCATTAATGAAAAAATACTTCCAATAGATTGACAGTTGGTTGCTTGTTGTAGTTAGGTTTCATAAATATGGAAGAATTAATTTTTATGAAACTTTGGCGTTCGAGTGCAATTCCCTTAATAAACAGCTGTGTTTTACTGTTTTATTTTTCCTTATCCACAGTAGTTTCCCTGGTAATAATGTTTAATTGGTATCTGGATATGTAAGTGGCAAAGTAAAAGAGAAAACATTTTCCAAAAATCTATCAGAATTTAGGGGGGATTTTGAAAGTGAAGTTTCTTTGGTCACTTGAATTGAAGATGGTTTAATCCTAAAGCCCCTTTAATTCTGGTTGTGTAACTAGCTTCCTGGGCAAATCATTGGCAGTGACATGACCCTGGCTCATTAGAAGCACAACAGGAATGAGAAATCTGACAGATGATCTCATTGTTCAGGCTCAGAGTCTGTCCTAAAAGTAATACAAGAAGAAACTCCACAAAATCTTTTGACTGTGCTCTGATATTCATTTTTAATATCCAGAGCAAATGCTTCCTTTGGGTTTATTTCCTGGGACTGCTGTTCCTGTTTGTTTTTGCTTATTTGCGGGGTGGGGGTGGGGGTGGAATTATCTACTAATAGTTGTGGCTCCAGTCCAACTAAGGAAACTGGCCTCCTCACATCCATTAATGACAAGTTGCAGTACTGTTGCTGAACCAGAAGACTATCCATTAGAATCAGTGCTGCTACCAGGGTTATTAGGGAGCACAGTTGTGTTTTCTTTGTCTTTTCCCCTACCCTGAGTCAGTGCCCCAAATCCGTTTTTTGTAGCTTCAGCTATTTTGAGTGTAATTGCACAACTGGCTTGAACTTATTTTGGCAAAAGCTTTGTGTGTAGATTCATCATGGGCATGAAAAACCTTCTGGAAAAGATGTGTTTTCTTTTTAAAAAAATTTTTTTATTGGAGGATAATTGCTTTACAATGTTGTGTTAGTTTCTGCTGTACAATGAAGTGAATCAGCTATATGTATACATATATCCCCTTCCTCTTGAACCTCCCTCCCTCCCCCGATCTAGGTCATCACAGAGCACCGAGTTGAGATTCCTGTGCTTTATAGCATGTTCCCACTAGCTAGCTATTTTATGCATGTTAGTGTTTATATGTGAATCCTAATCTTCCAATTTGTCCCACACTCCCCTTCCCCCTCTGTGGCCACATGTCTGTTCTCTACATCTATGTGTGTTTTCATACAAAAGTACCATTACTTGCCCTTTCTGGAAGTCAATTTCATGTACATCACAATGAAAGGATGGTGTGTAGTCTCATACAGCTAGTGGACCCTGACTACACATTACGTGGACATGTGAACATAAGTGGTCAAGAAAGGTGTGTCAAGGGCTTGCTTCAGGTAGTGTTTGGAGTTGTCAGCACAAGAGGCATGACCAAAGGGCTAGCACCTCTTACTCCAGCATGTGTATCCTTTGGTGTAGCACATTCGTCAGAAGGTAGAGAGTGGAGAAGTCCCATGTGCAAACATTCTGTGGGTCTCAGGGTTTAGTATCTTGACTTCGGTGGAAACATTTCACAAGTCACAAATGGGCAAAGGTCTAGTAAGAAGAGACTGGGAGATGCGGGTCAGACCTCCAAGATTTGGTCCTGATTTTGTTGCTGCCTTGCTGAGTGATCAAAGAGGCAGACTGCCACTTGCAGGCTCTGTGACCTTGGGCAAGCTACCTGACCTCTCTGCCTCAGTTTCCTCATCTATCATGGGAATAAAATAGTACCTATTTCATAGGGTGGTTTGACGATTAAATGAGTTAATACCAAGAAAACACTGAGAGTAATACTTAGCATGTGGTTAGCACTCAACATTAGTTCCTTACCTCTTACTTTCTTCATTTTTTTCATTAATTGAATGATTAGCCCACTAACTTGCCTCCAGTGAATGTAGTTCAGAATAAACCACTAACACTGCCCTGAGAAAGGTCTAAAGCAGAGGACAGAAACGATCATTTCATGCATCAGTTTATAACATAAATGCACAAGGAAATATTTTCAAGTATGAAAAGTTGGGGGCCATGAGGTTCAACTTCTCTCTCCCTCCAACCCCTTTTAAAAAATTCTCCTCTGGACGCTCATTAGGGGTTTCTACCCCTCATCTGGGCTCTCCCCTCCAATCTACCTTCCATTTCAGCTCCTTGGTTTTCTTAAACTTTTTTCCGCCCTTCGGAAAGTGAAAGAATAACAGCTCCAGCTAGAGACGTTTGCTTGAAATAGCACTGACACAGCAGCTTCCTTTGCAGGTCTCTGCCAATGAGCCCAGCCGCCGCAGATGCTGGATACGCCGCTGGGTCCCCGGAAACCGGCCCCTGACCCTGCAGCCTGGCGGCAGGCCCGGGATGTTCTAGAAGAAAAAAAGGACGATCCCCCTCCCGAGACCAGCCAGGCACCACCCATCTTGCTATCCTTGGAGCTTTTGCCAAGCACAACACCAGGAAAATCTCTTTTTCATTGTTTGCTTTTCCACGAGCTTTGAACAATTTCCCATTTCTTATAGTGAAGTCCAGAATTAAATTGGACTTCTGCTGACGGTTGCTGGAAAATAAATCCCATTCAGCTTCCTAAGGCTCTTCCTACTGGCTTTGTTTGCAGCCTCACTGATGATGTTTCTGACGTGTTTCGAGAGCTCCTTCCTCAAATCCCCTTCACACACGTGCTGACCCTCTGCTTTGTGACATAATTATTCATCTAATTTCTTCAGCACCAGGCAGACATCGTTGAGGAATGCCTCCCTCTCTGAACGTGAAGTAATTGACGTTTTTCTGTTTTCCTGCTACGTGGTTAGGCAATTATTAAAATGGACTGGTCTTTAATAGTCTATTTTTGTTGGGTATTATAGCCCCATCTCCTAAGGTGGTATGATGGCCCCTGGGTATGCAAACACTCCAAGAGCTGTATCTTCATACTTCTCTATTTCCTTTCCACGTCACCCCTCTGAACTCAGAAAGGGAGAATGGCAATAATGTGAGAATTTTGTGTTCCAGAAAAAAAAAAAATCTCACAACCCCCCAAAATCCTCTGATTGCTTTCAATTTCCCCTCCCCCTCCTTACCGCTCACGCAACCACCAACAGTGACACCTAGTGGTCAAATATAAATCAGTCCTTTCATCCCAAGTTAAGCAGCTTTTTACTGAAAATAAAATTTCCTTTAGGGGCAGATAAAGATAATTTACATATTTTTTTGAATGCACAGAAAGATATATTCTTCATAATGCGTAGATGAAATATATTATTTGGGGTATGGGGCAAGTGCGTAATTTTTTCTTATGAACATATTGGAGCTCTAAATCTGCTTTCTTTAGTTTTGCAGGCTTGTGCTTGGTTTCTTAGGTAATGGTCACTTTGATTTTATTATAACTTTAAAAGTTGGCAGCTGCTCAGCAATATTTTAAATTTCAACACCTATAAGGTATATTTAAAGGTAAAATATTTAAAAATGAGTGATATTACAAATCAGCCATTTGCATAAATCTGTCTCAAACTCTTGGAACCACATTTACAGGCAAAAATAGTTTCCATTTTAATGACAGTAATCTCCAGGAAGAGGTGAGACTCTTTCTCTTAAGAATTTTTCCAATAAATGAGGAAACATAAAAAATCTACATTTTTAATGAAATCTTCCAGAGGTTACAAAAATATGGGGAAACAGTGAATCCTTTTTAAAAACCTGTTTATTTGTTTGTTTATTTATTTATAATACAATTTGAAAGGTTACTTTCCATTTACAGTTATTACAAAATATTGGCTGTATTCCCCATGTTGTACAACACGTCCTTGAGCATGTCTTACACCAGTAGTTTGTACCTCCCACTCCTCCACCCCTAAATTACCCCTCCTCCCCCCACTGGTAATCATTACTTTGTTCTCTATATCTGTGAGTCTACTTCTTTTTTGTTATATTCACTAGTTTGTTGTATTTTTTAGATTCCAAATATAAAATATCATACAGTACTTGTCTTTCTCTGTCGGACTTATTTCACTTAGCATAATGCCCTCCAAGTCCATCCATGGTGCTACAAATGGCAAAATTTTGTTCTTTTTTTTATGGCTGAGTAGTATTCCACTGTGTCTGTGTGTGTGTGTGTGTGTGTACCACATCTTCTTTATCCATTCATCTGTTGATGGATACTTAGGTTGTTTCCATATCTTGGCAATTGTAAATAATGCTGCTATGAACATCAGGGTGTATGTATCTTTCTGAATTAGTGTTTTTGTTTTTTTCAGATATATACCTAGGAGTGGAATTGCTGGGTCATATGGTAGTTCTATTTTTAGTTTTTTGAGAAACCTCCATACTGTTTTCCACAGTGGCTGCACCGATTTATGTTCCCACCAACAGTGTACAAGGGTTCCCTTTTCTCCACATCCTTGCCAACATGTGTTCTTTGAAAAAGCTTTTTATTTTTAAATAATTATAAATTCACAGGAAGTTGCAAAAATAGTACAAAGAGGACCTCTGTACCTTCATCCAGTTTCCCCCAATGGTAACATCTTACCTAACTATGATACAATGTCAAACCAAGAAATTGAGGTTGGTACACTCTACAGAATTTATTTAGATTTCATCTGTTTTACTTGCACTCAGTTATATATGTGTGTAGTTCTATGCAATTTTGTCACATGTACAAAATGCATGAACCATCACTGCAATCAAGATACAGAACTGTCCCATCACCACAAAAATGCCTCATGCCACCCCTTTATAATATTAAAATAAATTACTGAGCCCAGACACCTTGTCTATGGGAAGAAAAAAGGCATGTATATATATCATCATCATCATCACATGCATTTATTGAAATCTATGCCCTGGTTGTGTTGTTTTATATGAATTATTTCATTTAGTTTTTTCAATAATCTTATGAGGTAACTACTATTTAATTTTTTTAAACAACTGCATTCATTTAAAAGGACACCAAGGATAAAATTAAACAAAGAAAACTGACAATTCACCTGATGTCTTGTCTTCTAACACACCAGATAGAGTTTTCCCCACGCCCAGTTTTAAATTTGATATAGATTCAATTCAATAAATATTGAGCATTGAGCTAGGTGATGAACGGATTACAGGTGCTGACAAAGTGCACTGCTCAGTGCCAGTCCTCGCTTTCCCAGGGTCGGGTCTTCTCTTGACCCCTCCAATTACCAAGGCCAGCCTCGGCTCTCCAGAGCTCCAAGGACAAAATTTGTTCCTCTTGAATGGCTAGGCAAGAGTCACTTCTGACAGGGATAGGAGGGCTTGGTCCTTTCAGTTCTTCCTTACTAGTTTTGTTTTTGAGATTTTACTTCTTCAAAATCCATACAGCCATGACATGTTGGGGAAAATGACATGGTAAAATACCAACATGATTTGAATTAACCACTCTGGAGTAAGGAAAGCTGAAAGATAATTTAATGGTTGTTTTCATTGGTCCAAGCAGGCCATTTGAGAATAGAGGGTACCTGGAAGAACACTAGACTGGGAGTCAGAGCTTCTCCCTAGTGTTGGCTTTGCCACTACCTCGCTTGTGATATGTGAACTTCCAAGGGTCTTAGATTTCTCAAATAAAGACAAGGGGGTTCAGCAGATGATGGCTGTTATGGATGGAATATTTGTATCCCCCAAATTCATGTTTTGAAACCCTAATACGCCATGTGATGGTATTTGGAGGTGGGGCTTTGAGTGGTGATTAAGTCATGAGGGTGGAGTCCTCATGCATGGGATTAGTGCCCTTATGAGAGAGACCCCAGAGAGCTCTCATCCCTTCCACCCTGTGAGGACAGTGAAAAGACAGTTGTTTATGAACAAGGAAGCAGGTTTTCACCAGACACCAAATCTGCTGGTGCCTTGATCTTGGACTTCTCAGCGTCCAGGACAATGAGAATAAATATTTGTGGTTTAAACCACACAGTCTATGGTATTTTTTTTTTTTAGAGCAGTCCAAATGGACTAAGACAATGGCCAAGGTCCTTTCCAGTGCTATCTTTATAAAGTAAATATTAAAAGGGTTTCTTGATGGGACAGGCTTCTAATTATTGGGTAGGTGATAAAAGTTAATTAGAAATACTCCATATTGCTTAAAATAGACTTCCAGCTCAAAATGGATGCTTTAGAAGCTGTGGATTCTTGTAAATATGACTTTTAGGGTCTTTATTCAGACTTTCTTGTGGAATTCACTTTCAATCTTGAAAATTTAATAAAATCTAGTTATTAGTACATAATGTGCAAATACCTGGCACTATTCTACTACAACATTGATGGTGAGCAGAAATCTCAGTGATGAGGAAATTGTGATGCCAAATTCCTGATTTAAATATGTCTATTTCCAGCTGCGTGATATTTGGTAAATCTCTTGACCTTCGTGAGTCACATTTCTCCTCCTCAGGTTGCTGTTTATATACTGAAATTTTCTTAGGTATCTTTCAGGAAACTTACTAGAGAAAGTTGAAGATACAGGAAAGCGCTTCATAGTCTATGTCAAGTAAGGTACCACCACAATACTATATATTAGGAAAAAATAACTCAGACATGTGATTTATTACACACACAAAAGAAAAATAATCTTTAATGACTTTGAAATAATTATCTCTATCCACTGAAACATAGAACTTACTTTTAAATATTAGGATTGGTAGTACCCTACTTTTGGACTTAATACATTTCCCAAAACATGCATGAAATTTAAGAGTGTAAAGGTAGAACAACAGACTTCATATTTTAAGGGAGGGGACTGTCCATTTCCAGAGCGTTAATAATTTTAATTGATTTAGTTCGTAGTCAACATATTTTTATTGAGCGTATAGTATGTGCAAGAAACTGTTCTAGGCAGGGAACAAAACACATGAAAAAATCTCTGCCTGGATGGCCCTACATTATGAGGAACGAGTGGAGGAGACAGAAATAGACAAAGTAAAAGATCAGAGTATTTAATTCATGAGAAGGTGACACATGAGAGAAATAAGCTTTGGAGGAGGAAGCATGTATGTTTGTGAAAGATACAAATGGACGTAGGGTCCCCCAGGAAGGCCTCTGTGAAGGGAACCTATGTGTGAGAGCCTGGAAGGCAGAGATGGCTGGCGGATCTCAGTCACCCAATATGCAACTTCATTTCCGTACCAAGAAAGTTCCATCCTGAGAAAGTCCATAGAACTGGACTCAGGAGATGGTACAAGCCCTAAGTGTGCTTTGTCATACCATGCCAAAGCTGGTCAGCCAAGGGAGGTTGCTAAAATGGATTTCTCTTGTGAGCCGCAATGGTAGATGCCACAGAACAAGGAATCCATACATTCTTATAACTTAGTTAGCAAGGGATTTTTGCAATGTTGGGGGGAATCGAATATTCACTAACTCAGCAATTACCCTCCTCTTAGCTAGCTGGTTTGCTTGCTTCCCTGTTGGCAGATACGCTCACCATTCTCAGTAAATGTCCCCGTAGTTCTCTGTCAGGCAGTGGGTCCGTGGTGCCTTCTCTTGCTCCCATCAGCCGTCTCTCCTCAATTTCACTAGCTGTTGGGTTTCCAGGGCTGAATGACTGACCTATCGATGTTAAGAGGGAAAATGTATCATTAGAACTCTGGTTACTTTCCTGCCTTCTTTCCCATATTGCAGAGTCAAATAGTAATACCATTTTGCAGTGCAAGACATAAAAATATTAAATGGCATGAAAGTTCAGCCGGTAAGAGCCATAATCACAGGACTGAATGGTTAGCTCCAGGTATAACATTTTAGAAATATGAGGTCTGCTTATCCACCCTCAACACCTGGGAGCCTAGCCAGCGGCACAGAATGATTTAGTCCCTGAATTGCTCTCCTGCTTAATGTCATAGCCAGGCCCAGCATTCTGCAAAGGCAATCTTGTGGTTTTTAGCATGCAGAGAATATATCTCCCTAACCTACTTCCTGAGGCCACTCATTTCATTCCCTAATTACCTAATATTTAAAAAAATGTCCCCAGAGAGGAAAAAACGGCTTAAAATCATACTTATGTGTAAACGACTGATATTAGGTAAGAGCAGATTGTGCTGGGAAGGAAGGCTAGACAACGGCTCAATGAGGGCGGGGAGGCTCAGAAGACGGAGGCTGGGGCGTGGGACACAAACAGTGGCGGTAGGAGGAACAGTCTCACCTCCTTCACTGCTGTGCCCGGAGCCAACTCTGTTTACGCAAGACAGGAAGGGACTGTAATTAGAGGAGAAGGTGGCAGATTTGCGAAGGGAATGTGCTGGGGTGGGGAGCAACTTCAGCTCTGCTTCGTCCCCTGAAAGCCTGCCAGAGTCTGAAAGCCCCTCGGGGCACCTCAGGGCAGCATAGACAGCAGAGGCAGCGCAGGGTGTGCCCGGAAAGGGGGAGGGGGAAGGCAGGGACCCAGCCCGGCTCTTCAGTGCGTCTGACCATTGGATAATCAGTGCAAGTCTGCCTGGTGGAGGGACCGAGGGGTGCTGAGCAGGGTCTCACCCAAGCAAACCCAGCTGGCCCTGAGGTCCTGGGGGAGGGGAAGCGGCGGCGGGCGTTTGTTCAAGGCAGCTGCGAAGAGTGCTCTCAGGAGTGTAATCTAGGAGAACCCAGTCAGGGTGAGATGGATTCGGTGTTGTCAAGGCCAAAGAAGGAGGCTAAAAACAGGATGGAGCAGGGGCAAGGCGGAGTCTGGGTTAAGACTTCAGAGCTAAAGTTGATTACAGAAGACCTTGTGAACAGGCTCTGCGGGGAGTCAGGAGGGGGACAGGGTGAGTGCCAGAACCTCTCCCAAAGCCTCTTCCACAGCGCGCTCGTCCAGTGACATGAGCTTCTCCAGAAAATGCTCCCGTGCTCCCCCACCGAAAGGAAACTGAGAAGACTGCACACTACACTCTTCTTACAGATTCATTAGCCTATTAAGTGGTTCGAGAAGTCCTACAGCAAACAGACCTGTTCAGCTTTACTTAACCCATAATTTTCCCAATTTATTTGACCTTGGACCTTATTCTTACATTAATTATGCATTATACCTAATCCATTCCTAGAAACACACTTTGAGAAACACCCTTTTATAGCTCTTTCTCCCAGTCCAGTTACATTGTCCACCCACCTGAAGTCTTCATGGCCACCAGCGTGGTGCCCTACAGAGTCCTTGCTAGGAAGCAGAGGTCTCCTCACCCCCTGACCCCCCATCCACAGGAGGCATGGACACCGTTCAAATCCTCTCCCTGTGCTGGCCCTGAGAACATTTGGCATCTGTTGAAACGTAGCTCGGAGAACATCAACAACCTGCTATACTGACTTGAAAACTTTTTGACTATGCGGTAGGAACAGCTTTCATGCACTGGGAAGAATATTTTTCTGCTAGCTGGAGAGAAATACCCTTTTCTCCCTATGTCCCTCCCCATACTTGTCAAATCTGGAGGTTTGTGAGTTATTATTATTTTTTTTTTTCTGTGATGCTACTTCAAGGCACAGCTGTCAGTTAGTGGCACTTTATTATAAGCCATTGCCGGCTAACAGACCATGAACCATTGATAGCTAATATCCTTAGTTACACCTCACCCCTACTGAATAAGTGCGCCAAATTGCTAAATTTGTTTTTCCAAAGGACATTGATTAAAAGAGTTGACAAAGCCACTTGAAAGCGAAATTTCCAACTGCCTAAAATGAAAAGCTTTCTTGATCTTCATGTCTTAGGCTGGGGAGAAGGTTTATTTTCCTACTATGTGTAGATAATGGATTCTGCATTTTCTGGGAATTCTTCATCGAAGAATACGTTGAATACTCAAACAATGGCAGTGACACTAACTAGCTGGAACTAATTCAGAAATGTGCACGGAGCATGATGAGGATACCTTGGTGTGTGGAGAAGAAGCAGCACACCTGCCTCCATCATAGCTTATCTTAGGACAGGTGCTGGCTGGGCCAAAGCGGCCCAGAAAATATAGACATTGTTATAAGTTATATGCAGCTTTTTCTTTTCTTTCATTCTTTCTTTCTTTCAAAGAGACTTTTTGTCAGAGAATGTAAAAGCTCAAATACGTTTTACTCATTTTCTTGCTGAGAGCTGCAGGCATACCAGAAGCAACAGCCAGTAATTAATCATAGCTCTGGAGATGGGAGCACACGTTTAAAGACATCTTCAACCCACTGAAACACGCTGTGGGTTTAAAATTCTACCATAGAGCAGAATCTCTGGAATGAAGCTGTACATTCTTTCTGATCTTAATGTACCTACTGAGTGTGGCCAAAGGCAGCTCTTGGAAAGCCATCAGGGATGGAAGAATTCCTCCTGAGGGATCCAAGGCAGGCAAGTATCTCTGGACCACACTGGAGACCAGCTGCAAGATGGGCAGAGACAAGCATGTGACACTGGGCAAAACATTAGGTGAGTGTTTTGGTAACGCTCTTTTGTTGCAATGAACAGAGACTCTCAAGTTACGGGAGTGATTTATCGCAAGGATACTTGGGGAACAGCACTGGAAATGGACAGTGCTCAGGGCCCAAAATAGTTCTAGAAACCACCTATGCTCTCTGTTGCTCTTAGAGCCACAGGGATGCCTCTGTGGGTGTATCTGCTTGTGTTTGTCATCCGCTCCATTCTACCCTCTCTGTGGACTGGCTTCCATTTCTTGCTCATAACATCCCCCTCCTTATGACTTCACAGGCACAGTTTCCCTCTTGTTTCACCCTCTCTTTAATTCATCCTTTTTGAACTTCAGCTCTTATTACTGACTCATTCTTTTGGCATTTTCATAGTCCATATTCCCAAGAGAGCAAAGTTAATTGGTCCAGATTATAGTTATGGTCAGGCCACATCACTGGTTGCTGGCCAGCCTGCGGGTGGCCTGCCTTTGGGTCAGGTGCTTACCCTTGGTCTCATCCACTAGGACAGGTGGAGTAGGATTACATTGTTTAACACAAGCTCCTCTAGATCTGTCCCTTTAGCGGGGGCTGTGATTGGACAAGCACAGCGATCGACATCTGAGGTCACTATTGTATTCCTATTCCATAATTAATGAGGTCTCTCAGAGCAGCCCATGCTGTTCTCATGCACCAGCCCACACAGCTACCAGATGTCAGTTGTACTTCTAAGTAAGTCTCTAATCTGTTCAGGTTTTCCCATCCTCACTGCCACTACCCTTGTCCAGGTCATACTTACTCCCACCTGACTTCTCCATAACTCTCTGCTAACACTGCGATGCTCCTCCAATCTTGCATCCATCTTTCTACAATTCAAATCTGATCACACCACACCCTGCCTATAACATTCAATGGCTCCCCATTGCCCAAAGGGTAAAGTCTAAGTCCTTGATGTGGTTTAGAAGGTTTAAAGGGTTCCATGACCTGCTCCCCCCCAGCCTCCTCCTACATCGTTTCTTCCATCACCATCCCTACTTTGCTGTCTACCCTCCGGCTTCCTCAACTCAACTCTTGACTTTTTCCCACACCTGCTGTGTTCTCTCTTGCCTTGGAGCCTTTGTACCTGCTTTTCCCTTTTGCCCATCCTCAGTTCTTCTCCTTCTCAGCTGAAACCTCACTTGCTCTGACTTTTCCTGACTCCCTAGACTATGTGGTGAGGACGGAAAGCACATCTGCTATGTTTGCAGTTACCCCCCAGCCCCTGGCCCTGGAATTTCTGGTGCTGGAATACCATAGGTGCTCTGTAAACATTTCTTGTGAGTGGGGGGCTGTTGAATCCCAGAACTCCAAGAAGTTATCATTTCTGGGTGGAACTCAAAAGTGAAAGGTAAAGAGTTTGAGAAAGGAAGAGAGAAAGAGAGTGAAGTGAAATAGAGAAGGAGATGGTATAGGATTTTAAAAAACACATGGAGTATAGATGGACCTCTGAAGGATGAAAAAAGATCTATGGACTTTAATTACTGAGACAAATATGCAGCCCCCAGAGGGCTGGCCGAGATCAAAGGACTTTGCCAAGGGATCCATCTCAAGGATATCTAGCCATTAACAAATAAGCAGGATTTAGTCTCTGGATTAATTTCTTTAGCAGAGAGAAGTTCAACTTCCTTCTAAAGCATTTGGAATAGCTGTGGTGCTTTGGATGGGATATGGACCTGGACATCTGTTTCCTGGGGTTTCCTGGGACAGTCTGCATTCTAAGATGTGGCCTACAGCTTCCTGTGTGCTCCCAGGGTCCAGAGCTTTCTAGTGCTTCCTTATAAAGATTCTGAGAGGTTTATGGAACAGTCTCTTGGCCCTTTAAGACACCTGGGCTAGGCTCTGCCCCTTGTGTCCTGCCCACCCCCACCCCAGGAACTAGAGGGAGAGAGAAGAGCTGGACAAGCTTGACACACTTCTATGAAAGGTCATGCTCGCCTCTCTCTGATGGCAGCCTTCTCTAGGGGGGACCTGGAGGCAAGCAGCCAGAGTTGTTATTTCTACTCTATTGTCATCGGGTAGATATTACGTTTTTACAATAGCTGCCAGAAGCATGCAAGTGACACCATTCCCCACGTGTTTTAATGTGAGAGGCTACATTCTTGAGGTGGCAAAATACACTGGAAGCCAAGAGGAGAACAGCCACCTCATGGTGTTTAGCAAGTGGGAGATAGAGCAGGAAAGGGAGAGGGCAAAGGGCGAGTCAGTCACTCGGCATCAAGAAACTCATTCTCCTTAGGCACAGATTAGCCACAGCCTCTCATGGAATCAGTTTCCTGCCAGTAGAAGATGGTAACAGAGAAGAGCACAGGAATCCAGGATGGAGGGGATGACTGAAGTCTACAGGCACTGCAAGAACCCGAGGACTCATCTCCTTTGACCGGGTTCAAAGGAGGAAGAAATTGCTCCTGGAGGCCCATGGCGGTGTCCTGGTATGAATAAGAAAGGCCTGTAGATCACACTTGCACAACCACATCCATCCAAACGTCCAGCCATCCGTGAGACTTGGACCAAGCAACGTTGGTGGGAAGCAGCCCTTGCCCTCACGTCCAAAGGCAGTGGGTGACCCTATCGCCAAAGCAGAGATCTTAGCTATCTCTTGATAGTTCAGTCTCAAGAGATGTGGGATCTCAACCTCCTGGCCATACAGTCTGAGACTCATACAATTAAATATTAGCTGCATCATTTAAGTTTTTTCTTTTTTTTCCTTTTTCTCCCTCTGCAAAAAGCAAGCAAACGAACAAAACCAAAGCCAAACAAAAAAGCCCGAAACAAGCTGGGTTATCTTGGTCAAGGCGCATAACCTCTCTGAGCTTGTTTTTTTCAGTTGCAAAATGAGGGGATTGAACTGGCTGAAAAGTCTCCTTCATTTCTAAAGTCTATGATATTTCATACAAAATAGTCAGAGACCATAGGAAAGAGGAGGAAACACATTCTTTTCCCTGATGGGCCATCAAATAAGAAGAGTAATGTGTATTTGGGTGCAGGGTTCACAATAAGCCTGACTTACAGACGTAAGATGCTTAATTAAATGATGGCCTCCCCAAGGTCACAGCCTCCTTCCCGTTGGTGTGTCTCTCCACTCAGCGCCTGGTGCTCCATAATGCTATGCAAAGCATGGGCTCCCTGACAGCTGTTGACTTAACTCTTAACAGACTTTGTTTGTTTATCTCCAAGGTGGATCCTAGACATGTACCTAAGGCCCTAGTGGGCGGAGGCACAGGATTGCTGCACAGATTTGCATTTGTTCTTTTCTCCTCACCACTGTTTAGACCAGCGTGCCTGGTGGGAGTGAGATTTATGAAGAGCGGCCCTCGTTTTGGCTGCCTGGCTTCCTTGCTCACAGTTGGGCCGCCTTGGGAAGTTGATTTTTGTTCGTTTGCCCTTTGTTGCCCTGCTCCCTATTTCTGATTTCTTTTTTTCAGAGGCTGACGCAGTTATTTCCACCCAGAGGGCTTGGCTCCGCTCTCCAGCTCTGGGCTCCGTAACCCATGGCAACAAGAGAAGGGAAGCAGGTGATCACACACCACAAACACATATTATTCTCTCTCCCCCATCTCTGGCTCTGGCAGTCTGGGGCACACAAAGGGAGGAGTCTCAACTGGCTGCAGTGCCAATTAGAGGCACAGGCCTAACGGCTGGTGCTGAACGCTTGGGGCTTCCGGGTCACAAGGCAGCAGCTGCTGGGTGGGGAGCAAGGCGGCCTCTCCTGCTCGCTCCAGCTCCTCGTATTTCTCCAGGGCAGCAAAGTAAAATCTGACCTTGCACACGCAGTTAGAAATGCCTTCACGATAGTCCGTCCCCCGCTAGCCTAGCCGGAAACCCTCTTTTATATTACCGTGGAGACTGGCAGAATTATGCCTATAAAGTAAGAAGAACTTTCTTTCCACATGATTTGCTAAATGGAAATCATAATTAAGTCATTTAACATCTAAACTCTCACTCCCTCTCATATTTATGAGTTCGAGGAAGCTTCAACCCAATTCAATGATTTTTTGTTTCTGGCCACATCTCCTAGTTGGTTTGACCTAAGGATTGAAAGAGTCAAGTGACTGACCTGTGCTCAAGTGGTAAAAATTCCCTTTCTGTTCAGGGACTAGAAATACATGGTAGACCCATTCTTATGCGACTTGTCAGGACTAGTCCTTGTAGGTTAATAAAAAAGTCATTTAAAGCAAGGCATTGTAAAAAGTGATACATACAAACGCATGTAACATTTTATTTTCACCTAAAACTTACAAATATATATTAATCTCCCATTCTTTTGATGAGGATCCAAGATCTGGTGCTTGGAGGCCAAGTCAACTTTCTTGTATAAGCTGTACCTATGATGCATCACCTACAGCTTCCAGCGTTAGTTTGTTAGTGCTGTAAGAATTTAAAGGCACTTGAAAAGCAATCTGAGCCCAGAATCTGTCTAGATTTTTATGGTTTCCTCCAATATTTTATAACAGTGTCATTCCAACCTCATTTAAAGGCAGAATAACTTGCCTATTCCTTCCAAATAATTCCACTTGTTTTTCAAGGAAAATTTTTCTTTACTTTTGCATTCATATTGCACTGGTTTACGTATTTTTCAATAAGATGATGAATTACAAAAACAAATGGCAACTGGCAAGAGCTGGGTTGCGAATAAACCCAAGTGCTCTTGATAAGTTGGATACCCAACTGGTGGGAGGAGAGGTGTGTAGGTGCTTGAGAGAGGGGCACCCAGCATCAAAGGAAAACTGGGAACTTGTAGCCATTCCAGCACGTGACAGCTGAATGTGATTTACTAATATTAGAAATACCAGAATGTGATCTCTTATCCTAGAAAGCTAATATTGGCATGGAACTAGGCATCTCCTTTCACCAGTCTCTTCCGTGCACATGCTCTTGAACCTGTATCCTCATTCCTAAGATCAGCTCTTTATATTGAACATTTGGACACCTCCACCTGTCCTATTTGCTCTTAAAATTCAGCATGTCTGAAAACAATTCTTTCTCTTAAGATGGAATAGAACATGCTGGTTTTGCTAGTAGGAGAACCCTTTCATCAAAGGAAAACTTAAGCCAGGTTGAAGCCAAGATAGGACCCAGGGGCCCAAACTCTCTCAGGTCCCTCCAGGAGATCCCAAGGAGCTTCTGAGGATCTCTAGAATTCTTCAGGACACAAATGGAAAACATCTGGAATAGGGAGCCAGATGGAGCTGAGTTCAAATCCTCACTGTTCTACATGCTATCTGTGTGACTGTGGGCAAGTTGGTTATTATCGGAGTCCCAGTTTCCTCAGAAGTAAAGCAGGAATAATATTGTTTTGAATAAAAATTGTGTATGATGCAATGGTGCATGCATCATTGACATGCTGGCATGCTGACATGCTGGGATGATCAGCAGTGTCTTCAAACCAGTTCCTTTCCTAAAAGGTTGAAAACTCAGTTGCCACTAGCTCTTCCTTCCTCTTAAACCAACCCACTCCTAGTGCATCACCCAGTCGTTTGGGGAGTTCTGCATTTTCTAGCCCTTTATCATTTAATCCTCACCTTAGCTTCCATTTCATTCCCATGTCACCAGCTTAGTTCATGCCTCCATTCTCCCCTAACTTCCTGCTGGTCTGTACCCACAAATTCAACCTACACATTGATGACCAATGACTTTGAATCACAGAACTGATTGGGCAGATCATACTGAGACCCCCCTCAGTGGTGCCCAGTGTCTACCACATAAAGTCTGTGTGGCTGAGCTGGGCATCCAAAGTGTTCCAAGCTCTAGACTGTTTTCTTTTCCAGGCTTATCTTTGACCCCTTCTCTACCAACATCCCATGCAGCCCAAGCGACTCCTCTCTGTTCTTCAAATATTAGAATCTCATTTTCACCAAGTCCATGCCTCTGTCCCTCCCTTTCCTCCGCCTCCAAAGTTCCCCCTCCACACCTCTGGCTGCGTGTAAGTCCTACCACAATTTCAAGCTGAAGTGACACTCTTTTTGTATTATTATTTCATCTTTCCTCTTTTAAACACCCTCCCCTGACCTCATCTCCCAAAGTTTATACCAATTTCCTGTTTTATTATTATTTGTACATTTATCATTCTCCCATTTATGATATTGTCTTCCCCGTGAAACTGACTCAGACCTTGCCATTGTAAGCTTCAGGAAATGTGTCTCAGGTGAATATTTTTTGATAGATAAAAATCCCTGTGTAATAGATAAGATCAAGAAGACGAAACAAGACAAAAATAGATACCAGGTCTTACTGTGATTTCATAGTGTACTATCTCCTCAGCGGCCTCGCAAAAGACAGCATTGCTACCCTTGAAGTCTTGGTTTTCCTCCCAGAAGGTTGCACAAATAGGCAAGGACAGAGATTAATCCAAAGGAAACAGGGTTTTCCTTGACTCTATGTTTTATTGTTACATGTTTATTCATTGTTTTTTAGAGAGAGAAAAGAAAACGTCTGTAAATTACTACATTGCCGTCACAAAGGGAAACAAACATATTCTTACAAGCTCCTCCTGCTGCCATTTTATTTTCTATCTGCCAAGCTCAGAGTGGGGAATCATTGGCCATAATTTTCTGAATGCTCAAATTATAGGAAATTCCTGTAATTATAAGAAATTATGACCCTGATATCAATTTCTGCCTTGTCCACAACAAAATCCTTTCCCTTTTTCACTACAACAAATCTAAAACTTCATACAATATTATTCCATATTATAACCATGAAAAACATGGAAATTTACAGTGAATAGTACAAGGAGAACTCACTTGGCATCACAAACTGAGGAAACCCAAATGTCTCTTATCCTTTTGTATTAAGCTGGACAGACTGGCTGACGGAGGTATGGGGCCCTGGGCTCTGACCGCCTGAGGAAGCCACCATTAGCAAACAGACGTCTGCTAGCTTCCCTCTGTGATCCCTGCCAGCTGTAGCTGAGGCACAGTAAATTACTCTGCTAATTCTATTGGCTCATTCCTGCATTTCTCAAATGCACAGTATTGACTTGTGCCGGGTAACCTGGGCCTGCAAATGGACAAAGCCTGATATTTTTAACACCAGAAGAAGCTGTGGTATGAGGAACTGTTGCTGAAGTTGAAAGATACCCAGTGACAAGGATTGGAAGGAAAGCTGAGACTGAAAACAATGCTCCAGTTCATTGAAAGAGTCTCCTTTAATGTTAAAACAGTGGGAATCGTATAGAAAAAAAGAGGACCCTTTTAGTCATTTTAATGGAAGTCAGGGTGACTTTTTCTTTTAATTAATTAATTTATTTTTGGCTGCATTGGGTCTTCGTTGCTGCACGCAGGCTTTCTCTAGTTGTGGCGAGCGGGGGCTACTCTTCGTTGCGGTGCACGGGCTTCTCATTGCCGTGGCTTCTCTTGTTGCGGAGCACGGGCTCTAGGCGCGCGGGCTTCAGTAGTCGTGGCACGTGGGCTTTAGAGCGCAGGCTCAGTAGATGTGGCGCGCGGGCTTAGTTGCTCCGCGGCATGTGGGATCTTCCCGGACCAGGGCTTGAACCCATGTCCGCTGCATTGGCAGGCGGATTCTTAACCACTGAGCCACCAGGGAAGCCCCAGAGTGAATTTTGACCCATTTTGAAGGATAATGGGAATGAGTTGGAGGACGTAATGAAGAAATATAATCTAACTGATTATTTGATCTCTATATCATGCCTATTCTTAAGCTGTTCTTGATTTTCAGAAGCACTAGGGTGTACTAGCGAGACGTCAGATCCCAGAATTCCTTCCTACTTAGTAGTGTGACTTTGGTGGGGTTGAACTTGTTTCCTCATCTCTACCTGGCCGTGATATACTCCTGCAGACCTGTAAGAATGGAATGAAATATTACATGGAAACCACTTATCAGAGCCTCGGGCTCATCATTAGACTCACTCTCAGGGCTCAGCATTCCTCAGCCAGAACGCTTATCAGTAGTGGATTCACTCTGCAGGCTGATTTGAGAAAAGCAGAGTGGGTGTTGAGATCAGGACTCTACTGAGAAAAAAACCACCCACCAGCGCCCTCCAGAGTTTGCCCAGCACCTACTTCTCTGGTTGGTCCAGGTGTGAGAAAGCTTGCCCTGAAGGAAATTAACCCAAACTCTAAGGTCGATGGGAATAATACCATCAAGCATTCAGGAGTTATCAAATTGCTTATGAAGTGTGAGGGGCTTGACATAAACTCCCCACCCACCCTACTTCACAATTTAACAGCTATTGAATTTCAAAGAATTATTCTCTGTGTCTTCCTGGTTATTTTAAATTCTACTGTCCTTGGCAGAGTGAGGTGTGGGAACAAGATTCGCGATATCTTTCAAAGATGAAGCTGACATTAATTCAAAGCAGATGTTCTGGTGGGATGTTCTCACCTATAATGGACAGCTGGCTTGTGTTAGGTGTGGCTTTTCTGGAAGGTGCCCAGAAGCCCAAAACAATTAAAATATTGGGGCATCTCAAAATGTTCATTAAAACCCAGAAAAGGTCCTTCCTTTCTGAGTTCTAAACTATCGACTTTAAAAATAAATGTATGAGGAATCACTTCTACATTAGGTGGGGACAAAGCCCTGTGCGAGGCACTTTTTGTAGGTCACTCATCTAATCCACACAAATCCACACAACGCTCCAAGAATAGACACCAGATTCCTGTTATCTAGGTGGGGACACTACAGGAGAGATAAAAGCATGTAACTTTCCTAAGGGTTCACGGCCAGTAAAGTGGTGGTGGAACTAAGATAGATTCTATACATGTCCCATTTGACTCCAAAAACTATCCTAAATTGTCTACATTGCAACATGTATTACAATACATGAGCCACATGAAATTGATAAAATTCAAACAATTCTGGCCTACAAAATGGCAGATTCATATGGTTCAACCAAATACTTCATTTGACCCACAACATGTATTTCATTTGAACTATAGACTTAATCCAAACTTTTTATATTGATGTCATAAAATTATTCAAAAAGGAATGCAAGTGAATGTGATTGTATTTGAAAACTAATTCAATTCCTCTAATTTTTCTGTGGCAAAGTACCAGAGGAAACTGACTGATCCACCCTTAATGATTCATACATTACTTGACATTTTTCTAATAATTTTGAAATTAATCTTTGTATTTTTTATCAGCTTTATTGTATTCTGACCAACTGAGCTTATAATTGTGTTTCCCTCTCCTTGGCTGCTGATCTTCACTCATTTTGCCATTATGACTTTTATATTATTTCTCAGTTCTTTCCGTGCCCAGTTCTGCAATATTGCCAGAGTAATTATTGCTCTTTATACCTTCCAAACAGGAGTATAATTAAAAACTAAATAAATAAATTATATGAAACTGCCTTAGATTCTCTGGGATCTAGAAAATATTCTCAAAAAGGACAAAACCCACCAAAATATATACCTAAGGTGCATTTAGTTGACATTTTCCTAGAAAACCCTTTATGATAGCATGAAAATGTATATTTTACATTTATATGTAATATATACATATAGAGATGAATGTTTGGAAATATAAACAATTTGCACAATAATATTTATTATCTGTATTTCAGATTTACAGTTGATTAATATGTGGGTTTTGTAAGCTTTTCTCCCTTCTTCCTCCATAACTCTGTATCTATCACTGTGATGAGACAGTCCTTTTTTAAGGAATTCCACCCTTTCTCTGCCCCCATAAACCTCCATAAAACTTTTGCCCTTGTTTTTTTTTTTTTTTTTTTTTTTTTTTTTGCGGTACGCGGGCCTCCCTCTGCTGCGGCCTCTTCCATTGCGGAGCACAGGCTCCGGACGCGCAGGCTCAGCGGCCATGGCTCACGGGCCCAGCCGCTCCGCGGCACGTGGGATCCTCCCGGACCGGGGCACAAACCCGGTTCCCCTGCATCGGCAGGCGGACGCGCAACCACTGCGCAACCAGGGAAGCCCTTGCCCTCGTTTTAAGCGAACTCTTTTGAAAAATTATTTTCTCAACTTGCCTTTGTTTTCAGAGAACTCTTTTGAGACTCTTTTCTCAACTTACAGTTATTAAGACATTAATACGATGAATCCAGTTATCTTTTTTCCAGCTCACCCCAGGAGAACGTTGGTGAAATAACACTCTCCATTGGTTTAGCCCTTTATACTTTTGGAGAGATCTTCCACTGTCATTATCATTTGACGTGAATGTTACATGTATAGTACCTATGTCTCTGTAGATGCTTTTTTAATTAAAAAAATTGTGTGGGTATTCAGCAATGTCTGAGTTAAACTGTCTAGATTTTCGATTTGGGGGTAATTATCCAGTTCCGGGATCTTTCCTAGTTTTCAGACTTTGAACCTGCTCATGTGAACGTTCTATGTTATGTTTTGCTTGTTAATAACAGCACGGCAGGACCTAGTAAGTCTTCCCTGCTGTTTAGGTATTTAGATACTTTGGAACTAAACTCGCTCTGACTAATGCGAACATTTTTCTGTCCTGACAAGGACCCGTGCTACTGCTGTGCTGACCACATTGTCAAGAATGCTTACACCGGGAGCTGTCACTTTCTAAGGGCGCTGGCAAAGCGGGGATGATTTCAGGACGTCTTCCTCAAGATCATTGAGAGTTAGAGATTTTCAAAGCTCACCCAGAGACAACTTTTTTTTTTTTAAAGCCAACGTCCTAGATGACAGAGTGGTAGCCAGAGAACTCTTAAAATCACCACAACTGCTGAGACCATTTTCACATCCTGTTTTTGTCTTTCTGCTCCAGCAGCCGCCCCAGTAGTTCCCAGGCACGTCGCTGCAGGCTTATTGCAGGATGCCACAGCAATTTCCTTATTTTGTGCTGATGTTTTTATTAGGTTGTGGACAATGTGCACACAGGTTTGTGAAGGGTTAACACTCAGCTGTGCTGTTGATGTGCCCTTTGTCACAATATGTTTCCTTTGAAGCAAGGGTGCAGTGTTTCAAAAGACAATCACCATAATTCCATGCAGATTTTCCTGATTAATGAATAGGAATTTTCAATTGAATCTTTAAATGAGTTAGAACAGTATAAGAAATGGATGTCATCCTTAAATTTTTTTTTTAAAAGGCAATTCAAATTTGAAAAAACCTGGGCATTGTATACATATCTGATTTATTGCCATATGTGTTTTTGAGTCATAAAGCTGCTGTAAAAGTTATACAGCACTTGCGAAAAAAACTGTGTGGTCTCTTTGTGAAGCTAAGTGAAATAAAATATAAAGTTTGTGATACGTTAAATCACAAACATAAATACATACTTTATGGCCAGCTGTTATTTCTAAATGTGCACATTTCAAAATAGAAACACTTATCCAACATTCTGATTAGCAATTTCCCAGTTCCAAGGAGCCAGATTGCATTTAAGATGCAAAAGATTAAAATGCCTAAATAGATACAGTTAAATGCTTTTATATGTTTTAGGTCTTATAGTTCCTCCCAACCCTGTGGACTCAAGGGCTGGAGCTCCTTTGATGTGGATTTGTGTTGTCAGCACATGCTTTCATTGGAACTGAGTCTGCATCTCAGACATCCAGAGAAATGTTCTGCACATGAACGGAGGCCACGTGACCCCACGCTACTTCTCACTGTGTGTTCAGGTTCTTAGAGACAGTGAACTGCTTTTTATTGTCATATCAAAAATATCCAACCTTAATTTTGGCTAAAAATCATCTCAGTTGCTTGTTCCATCTCCCAGTGATTCTACTCCTCCCCGGCATAAAAATTGGTCAAGGAGAACATGCAAGATTATGTTGACTTTAAAATGCAATTCCCCGGGGAGACCTCATTTGCTTGTCACGTAGCACCTCTGTAGGTAGAGCAGCATTTTTAAAGGCCTCTAGCCCTTTAGGATACACTGGCAATTGGCGGTTCAAAAGTTCATATGACGCCATATGTCCTAATAATTTTTATCTACATCTAAAACAATACAGGACTGTCAAATAAAATCCTGCATGCAAATAAATGATGGAATGCAGGGGGACCCTCTGCTCTAGCCTTTTCTTCTTTGTCCGACAAGCTAATGTAATAAGGCCAATAATACAAGGTTGTGTACTAGGCCTAAAGCCTGGGACAGATAAAAAAGAAATGTTGGAAACCAATGAAGCTTTTGCACAATTAGATTTTTTGAGGCTGTGCTGTGAGGATTGCCCAGAGCCTGTTCAGTCCTGATTGATGGTAAAATCATAACTATATCATATTAGCTGTAGAGTTCACTGACAGGTTACTACAGATTAATATTGCCACTGCTGTTCACTTACCATCAAACCAGGGGAAATATGAATTGAGCTGTTCTTCTAACAAACCCTGCATATTAAAAGGTAAGGTGTCCTACTGAACAATCTCCCCTGTCACTGAGGAGAGACACAAACAATGTCTATTTGAGAGATATGCAGATACGTTGCAGCATACTAATTAGTTCTGCTTGGACAGCCCTATCACAGCCGGCTGGCTAACGAGCCTTCATGAGAGCTTGTTCCTTCAGAGGGCTCTTGGCTATAGGACTGCAAATGACACCCTAAAACGTGGAGCTGCAAACCTTGGTGATTTAAATGCAGGCTGCCAGGCAAATTGCAGTGACATAAATTTGACCCATGTGTTTTGCATCATGTGAATAAGAAACAGGGAAGCCATGGAGCCGAGTTTTGTTTGCATCGGTCTCGGGAGGTTTGGTGGACTGTTTTCAGAAATGCTACCCCACAGCAAGGTGGGGTCACCCATCTTTTGCTTTACTTTGAAAATGCTGAAAATGCAAGAAATATACATGTGCTGATGATAATGACATCCTAAAATGAAAGCATTTCATCCTTTTACCACCCCAAATCCAGGGTAAGAAGTCAAATGTGAAACAAAAACAGGGCTCACTCTACAGTGTGTGAAATGAGAGGGTTGAGCCTGATTTGATGTCAATAAGGAACCACTAGAGTAAGAGAGAGACCTACCCGCCTGCTGTGCTAACAAGAGCCCCAGCCTGGAATCAGGCAGGAGCCAGATGCCTTTGGCCCCTCAGCCAAGTTGCTTGCTCTCTCGTGATTCCGAATGTTGTATCTGCAAAGTGAAGGGCTGGACTAGGTAATCACCAAGGTCCCTTCAGCTCTTTTATCCCACTCTGCAGGCCCCAGCTTCTTATATCCTGGGCCGCGTTTCCTTACAGGCGGCTCTTGGACTTTGGTATCAGCCTCCCCGAGGAGCTCGTTAAAGATGCTGATTCTGGGCCCCACCCCTGTGGTTTGGGCTCACTGTGAAGTTTAAGCACCACTGTCATGAGAGATGGCAGTGGCTTGGCTGAAGTCACCATAGATCTTACTGTTCTTTTGCAGAGCATGTGCAAAGAGCTGGAGGGTCAGCCAGAGCCTGGAGAAGAAGATAATAATATCTTTTTATTTTTTAAGAGAAAATGGTGGTGACCCTGACAACCATAAACTATAAGCTTCATCAACAATGTTAATGGACAGACGACAGACTGGGAGAAGATATTTGCAATGCTTAAAACTGACTTTGAAAAAAAAAAGTGACGCTGGATTCATACCTGGAATACACAGAAGACACCTGCAAACTGACCAAAGTAGTTAGGAAACCCCATAGACAAATGCACAAAGGGTATGAAGAGGCAATTCACAGGAGAGGAAGCTCAAGTGATGAGCTGGTATCAGAAGGGGTACCCCAAATCACTGGTAATCAGACAGCAGAGACCACTTTAGACACATCAGAATGTCGAAATGAGGAAGCTGGAAAATGCCAAGTGTTTGCAAGAATATGGGGTGATGGGAGCTCTATTTGATTGCTGGGGGAAGAGTAAATGACTGTAGTCGTTTCGGAAAGCGATCTGATAATCTTAGTGAGATTAAGTAAGGTGTGTGTGGCAAGAGGTCCCCATGTACCCAGGATAGCAGGGAAAACCCATGCCCCTTTTTCACTTCCCAAAATATTCCTCTTAGGAAAGACAATAAATTATGTAGTCGCCCTACTTCTGCAAGCCCACTGCTGAAGATGTATCCCAGAGTACTTTCCCAAAGGCACCATGTACAGGGATGTCTTTTTAGTGATGTTTGTGGTGATTGGGAGTTGGAATTAACATGGATGCCCTTCGCTAAGGTGATGCACAAGTAAGTTGGGTGTTTGCATTCTGCGGAATACTATGCAGCAAACAGAGGCAATATTTTAGGTGTCTATGGCTATGCACTGGGGATAAATTTTAAAAGCAAAATTATGAGTGAAAAAGTAAGAAAGAGTGAGATTTAAAGCATAATGCCATTTGTCCAAATTTTTAAAACAAATTCAAATTTGTTAAATACAGCACAGCACAGCACTAGATATACAAAGGTATATGCACATATCAGCAACATGAGAATGCCTATGTGGGGGTGAGAGGAAGGGCGATAAGGATTCTGGGGTAAGGAGGAGAAAATAATGAAATAAGAGAAGCATCTTGCTGGAATGATGAGATAGATGGTGGGCTACAAAATGAGGTGTAGGATTACTACAGACCTCTGCCTTTGAGGTCAAAAATGAAGGATAGGGATAGGGAGGGTGGGAGGGAGATGCAAGAGGGAGGGGATATGGGGATATATGTATACGTATAGCTGACTCACTTTGTTATACAGCAGAAACTAACACACCATTGTAAAGCAATTATACTCCAATAAAGATGTTACCAAAAAAATGAAGGATAAAATAGTGACTATAATTTTAGTTTGACTCTGAGAATGTAATGGAAATATCTGCCTTCAAATCAAGTATGATTGTTAGCAAGAAGCCATAGTTCATAGATCAGAAAGCATTTGAGTCTGTCCCATACAACCTAGTCACCAGGAAGATGGAAACTGTGATCCAGACAATTTCACTATCTAATAATCTACTCACTGACAATAGAGCCTCTGGCATTGTTATCAATGAGTGACTCAGATTTCGCAGCAAGTAGTGTAGCAAATGGTATTTGCAAGGTACATACTTTGTAATTCTCCCCTACAACTTTCCATGGTTCCCTATTTCCTTTAATATAAAGCTGGATCTCCTGAGCTTGGCAGTAAAGACCTTCTGCCATCTAACATCAAACTACCTCTCCCATTTTATTTCCTAATTTCTCTTCATTGATCCTTTACTCTCCTGAAACAGACCTTCTGCTTCTCTCATTGCTCACACCATCTGTCCTGCCTGGCACGCCCTTCTATTCCTCTTCTTGTCTAAATCTTTATCCACTTTCAGGACTAGTTTGAGGTACAGTTCTTCTGTAGAGCTTTCCTTTACCATCTCAGACCCAGGTGACCTTGACATTCTCCTTCATGCAGCTGTTATAGTGCCTGCTGCTTGGAATCATAAGTATCTTTTCATACATGTGTTTTCTCTGCAGGGACACTGTTACACACTCTCAACTCTAGCTTACAGATAGTCTTAAGCTTTTTATAAAGTATTAACAAATAAACATTTATCGACCCCTTGTTTGGATACTGAGGGAAGATACAGCTATCCGCAGGATACTGTCCCTAGCTTTGAAGGAGCTGATAGTCCAATGAGGAGGCATGTCAATCACCAGAGAGAATTAGGAAGTGGAAGATGTCAGGAGGTATGCTAGGGGATGGGCTGGGGTTGGGGAGAGTGATGCAGAGATGCTGGGTGTGAATCCCAGCAACCTCCCATTTCAGACTGGACCTTAGCCTTCTGTATATGCTGCCTTCAGGCCAGGCCTGGCATGTTAGTTCAGGGCAAAGGAAACTTAGACAGGTAGAAATTCTTCAGGAAGGTCTGCTGGTGATCTTGAGTAGAAGATCATGAAGTAATCCGCACTACAGAGCCAATACTCCTCTTCTGTCTGGTGTATTCGAGGGGTAAAATAATTATTGAATGAATCTGAACTTTGCACAGGGAAATGATTACTGATAACTGAAAACAAGGATTGGTGTCCTTAGTTAGTTCAGGACTTCAGCCCTGCTCTTCATGACAGCCAAATTTCTCACTGGGTTGTGTGGCTACATGAGATAGGAAGGCACTGAGTGTTAGACCCACTGAAGAATGAATGAGCTAAATAGTAAAGGTATTTAATGATCTCATATATAAAGATGTTTGGGATAGATGGTCCCACAGATGATTTAGTGCCTTAATCATATTATTGAGGACCGGATTCTTCTTCCATTTCTACCTGCATTGAGGACCCAGGGTCTTCCATTTCAATCTGCTGTGTTCAGCAAGTTTTCTTTTCATCCTGCATCTTGAACATCATATGGTCACCATCGCTCCAGACAGCATACCTTTGCAAAGCTGTGCTCAAAGGCAGGGTGTAAGCAAGCTTCTCTCAAGATCCCCCCCTCCCCCGTTTGTCAGAGAAGGACCTATTTCCCAGAAGCTCTAGCAGACTCTCCCGTACATCTCATTGGCCAGAATGGGGCCACATGGCCAGAACTAGCCACAGAGAGGTATCCAGCAGGTTTAGCACTGGTATTGGAGGCAGGCTTTGCTAGGACGGAAGAAAGGGGAGGGATTGGTGGTAAAGTAGGCAGCCAAAAATGTTTTCCACAGGCTACGCAAGTATTGGGTATCCAAGAAACTCTCAACCTTTTCTGAAACTTCACGCCTCCACCTTGTGGAATAAAATCACGTTCATGAGGAGCAGGTTCTTACGACTATCACACCTGGAGTCAAGCCTCCTTTCTTTGCTGGAAGGTGGGGATCTTTTCTTCCATTTAATTCATTCATTCATTTATTTGTCCAACTAATTCATCATGTTTATTGAGCATCTAGGAGATGTTTTCAATTTTTTTTTTAATGCCACGGACTCCTTTGGCAGCCAGATGAAACCTACAGATGACTTCTCAGAATGATGTTTTAAAAAGCATTTTAAAATACACAGAATTACAAAGGAAACCAAGTAAATTGAAATACAGTTTACCTTTGCACGCTGTGGCCGGATCCTATGCTGATGCTAAGACATAAAATAACAATAATTAAGGGGGACCTTGCCCTCATGGAGCTTAGAGCCTAGTGGAGGAGACAGCAAAGCAAAAGGCAATTTAAAACTCTGTTAGGAGGGTATAGGGTGCTATGGAGCACACATGAAGGGACCCAGCTTAATCAGGGATAGAGTTGGAGGAAAAGAGAAAGATTCCTGGGTACGTAAGAAGAGATCCAAAGGAAGTAATCAAGAAAGAGGTAGTGGGAAGATAATTGTAGTGAGAAAGAAAAGTGAGCGAAAGATGTGTACATGAGAGATCGCATGGAAGCTCTGGAGAATAGTTATTAGTTCAGTATTTCTGGAAGATAGAGGCCAAAGGGGGTAGGTAGACAGTTCTTGGGAACTGGGCAGAGAAGAGCTCATGACAAAACACTCCTGAGAGAGTCTGATGCTGTGTGTGCTGAATGAGTTTATCGTATGAGGCAGCTTTGACCAGCGAAGACGTGTGGCCAGACTGCAGTGACCTTGTTGGGTTTTTGCTCACTGTAGAATCTGCAGTACCCAGCACAGTGCTGCATCACATGATGGTTAAATGAAAGGAACGCTAACGCTGTGGGCTTCTAATTTTTTGTCCTGCATGTTACGCTCTATTTGATGAGGACTCCCAGCTGCATATGAGACCATGCTCTGCCAGCTTCCAAAGCAGTCTGCTACAGCTCTCATCCCCCTCCACCACCATGTTCCTGGCTAAGAGAGTGGCTACCCTACCCTTCCATCTGCTGCCAAAAAAAGTCACATTCTTGGGTGTATCTGTGGGGATTAAGACCAAGAGGTGTGGATGGAGCTGGAGTAGTGAGGGCTCACCCAGGACCAAGTCGGGGAGTGAGTGCTTCCAGCGAGCCCATCACACAATTGAGAGCTCTCACCTCACTATCACCCAGGCCCCACAGCGCCATCCAGCGACGGCTCTTTGGACCAACCTTTGGTCCTCTCGTTTCCTATGAAGGTACCAGAGCCATGCTCTAAATTTCTAAGATTTTATTGGTCCCTGCTACTGACAAGCCCCACCAACAAATCCAAGAGTTCACAATAATGTGACTTGTGACTTTCACATTATCATACATCTGTCTTTCAATGTTCTGGGAATGAAATAAGGATGAATAGATCACCAAATGGGAAACAGGGGACCTGGATATTCCCTGAGAAGAGGTAATGACTAGTGAGACATTACAGCTGGAAGAGAGCTTGGAATGTTGCTAGTACAACCCTTTCTACTCACGGAGGCCCATTTTATAGTTGAAATGAGAGAGCTAAACTTGATTGTGTCAACTGTGGCCCTGATTAGGGCTGTAGAAGATAAGTTGTGTAACTCCTCAGGACTTAGAATCCTCATCTCCCAGATGAGTGGTTTGGAATATCTCTTTGAAAGTCCAGGCTAAGCATAAATTCTGTGGTTTTAAATCATACCAAACTCTTTCCCTGGACATGAGTCTAATTCCCACTAAAAATGTAACCTTCCTATTTATTTCTAAGAGGGATTGACATATAGCTGAAATTTTTAAATTGCCCCACTTTTTCTCATATGGACACTATTTTTTTATGATTACTCTATGATTCATGAGTCAATTTGCCATACAAATCTCAGATGATGTGAGTGAATTATTCACATTCCGTAATAGAAACATAGTAGATTTTCATTTCCCATGTCAGTTAAAATATCTCCTAGATTCTATGTTTGCATTAAAAGAAAATCTAGCGCACATGCACATTTTCTCTGTTTTGGAGTATGCTTGAGAACTTTGCACTGTGAGAAATGTGTTTGAGTGAAATTAACTATACTGGGTAAAATTCATTTAACCTGGCATTCTCTGTTCCAGAAGGTAAGAAATGGCATTTTGCATGATGGGAAGATCCTGATGTGAGTAGCCTCCTGGTTTAGTTTTATTGGAGCCTCATCTCATCAGTTAACTTCACTGTGTCTCTCCTTCATTACTAAAATGAGAGATAACCTATCTGACAACCAGATAAAGTTTGCAAAGCGCTTAAGACCTCTGCAGGATGATTTGAAGAGAAAAAGATAATAATCCACTTGGATTTTTCTCTGATAACACAGTGGATTGTCCTGGTGACATAATTTATAAGCCCTTTTCTTTGTCCACAATGGGCTCTTAGGACCTGAGGCTGTGTTTCCCTAGAACTGTACTCATTTTTGAAACGTATCAGGCACTGACCATGACCTAGATTTTGAACACAAGATCAAGGAGGCCAAATTAGACCATCAAAGTTCTTCTGCTTCATTTTTCTTCTGATAAATGCCACAGCACATCACATAAGCATCTACAAAGAGAGACATAAAGGAGTCTTTAAAGCAAAATGACTTTTGGAAAACTTTGTCCAAGAATTCTTGCAGATGGACACTGAATGTGAGCAAGGTGGGCTGTTCTTTTGTAGGACAGATTATAAAATGTCAATGGGAAAATGTACACAGTATATTGTAACTACACAAGAAGGGGTCGTATAGAGAAAGTCAGACACATAAATATGGGTTTCCAAAATATAAAGGTCATGGAGTAAAGCAGTGCAAAAATTCTGGAAGCTTCTAATTACGTTTTTGACTATAGAATTTGCCTTTGCCTGGAGTGAAAAGCCCAGCTGTCTTACAATAAGGTCTTTCACCTCCTAAGAACACAATGTGTGCCTTAAAGAGCAAGTCTGTTTTCAAGGGCTACATCTCTTGGTTGTCTTGGTTTTTAATAAAAGATTTTCTGGAGTTATTCATTCTTTTTGCACGCATTTATTTCTTTTATTGTTTGTTTGTTTATTCAAAAATTTGACCTAGCATTAAATTCTTATGGTTTTAATTTTTTGATGCATTACATTTAATTGGAGTACAGGACTTCCATTTTGAGGTTTTGTTATTTAAAAATATCATTGGTCTTTAAACTGAAAGGTTTGATGGAATATTAAATTTGATGAATCATAGCAAGCACCTGTGTTTGTTAGCTTTTATAGACCACATTAAAGCATTCATTAATAAAGTCACACCACATTGCTTTGAGTAGGTCCTAAAAGGTTAGCGACTTGATGCAGGCTTGTGTTCTTAAGCTCTACCTTTTGAGGGTTGCATGTGTGGAACTTAGTTCACGTTGAAACTGGAATACAAAGGAGAGATTTTATTTTCTATCTCAAAGTCCCAGAATTTCTTGCTCCTCTTTCCCTTTTCCTTTTGTTTTCTTTAACCATCACCAAAAATCTTGCTCACTCAGGTGTACATGGGTTGAAGCCTGTGGTTTGTTAGCTGTAGGATGACCCTCCAGGGGCCATGACATCACAGGAGGACGTCACCCTCCTGGCTGCTCCTCCAGTGACCTTCAAGCAGGGAGAAGCCGACTTGATTATGAATCACCCATTTTGGAACAAGAGTTGTTATTTGAGA
This sequence comes from Physeter macrocephalus, assembly GCF_002837175.3. Lineage (NCBI taxonomy): Eukaryota > Metazoa > Chordata > Mammalia > Artiodactyla > Physeteridae > Physeter > Physeter macrocephalus. Next base: position 81,707,636 of record NC_041215.1, read on the forward strand.
AGTATATTGTTAACTGTTTGATTTTCTTTCCCTTGGAGACTCTGTTTTGGAAGAAAAGATTTAGAATTATTTGCAATCTCCAAACAAGAATAACTTACACATACACCTATTACAATATCATGTATCCAGAAGATACTGGATATGTGATTGTTGACTGACTGGATAACCACCAGATTTGAGTCAGGGACCCGCATCCTCCTATTCTGTGACTAGGGGCACTTGGAGGAATTATTGCATTTGCATTGTTTATCCCAGAGTACTTCTGAGTCAAGTTTTTATTTTATGTAACAGAAACAGCATCAGATTAAACTAGATGGAAATTGTGTGGCTGCTTTAAAAAAATTGTCAAACTGTGCAGTTCCTTGATATTAAGTAAAGGCTCATAGACCCTTCATAACAATTCATGAAATCTGTGTCTTTCTCAGAAGAAACTTCCTCGCCAAAGTCGTGTGTGAGGGTAAATTTTTCTGAGAAGGAGACTTGTGCAGTGCCTTGATTCTGCTGGGAATTGTTAGTAAAATAAATGACTCAAATTAGTTTTGTGTGGGAGACAAGTCAAAGCATTTCCATGAGGCTGCAGGGCTGATGTGCAATAGTTTAACCATTTCATGAGCAACTAGAACCTGCTTGATTGGATGGATGATAGCTCCCCTGTTAGTCATTGTGCAGAGAAAAAGAATAGTTCATATAAAAGAGGCCACCAAGGGTTATATGGCTGCAATTGTTTCCAGGCTGAAACAACTTTGTTTATTATTGTCAGTATCTAGTTTATTGTTCTTTCAGAATCAATAAAAGCTAAACTCCCTCTATGGTTTTACTACTAAACTCTCCTGGAAGGATGTGTAGTACTGAAAGTCGAGAATGCCAGAACAGGGAAGGAGGCGGACCTAACCATGCATCAGAGTTAAATCCACTTTACTTAACCTTTTCTGAGAAGAACTTGCTTCACTAATGTAAAACATATGGAAAGATTCTTGGTTTTTGTTGTTGTTGTTGTTGTTGTTTTTAGCATGTGAGGTAGATTTTTCTTTAGAGGCATAAAAGAACAAACATTTAGTAGAGATATTTTTCTTCTGATTAAAAAAGGCTGTTTTTAGCAGCCTTGTTACCCTCAACTTTTCCACACTTTTACAAGATCTAGCTGACAATCATGGCCATGTCAGTCAATAAATATAAAGACTGGATAGTACTTTTTATATTTATTGAAAGGTAGTTTTATTAAAACTAGTTTAACAAGCATCATTATTTGCATTTTTTCCTCTCCTCTGTATCATATCGTCCATTCATATCTATTTAAGGCATGAATGCAATATACACTATTCAAGCATCTAATGCATCTCAATGACTAGTGTCCACAGAAATAACCTTCCCCAGGTTTAGGGTCCAAGGCTGAAACCAGGACCCTGTAAAATCTGTGGTGTGCTGGTAAATGTTTAACAACCAGCCCCTGGGGTGGTAGGAGAGGAAGCATTTGCCAGTGACCAAGGTGTAAATACTTCCACCATGAGTTGGGAAGAGAGACACATGATTGACTTTTGCCAGCCAGTTATAAGTTGGCTTCCACACATTCTTGTAGACCCCTTCAAGTTACATGACTATGATTCTATGATTATTTAACAGATTGGAAAAGAAGAGCTCCATTGGTTTAAAATTTTTTTTTTACCCAAAAGCTATGAAAACTATTGTGTCTCAGGCCCCTAGGTATCAATATGGGCTGCACTTACCCAAGCACTGCAAGAAGCTCTTGGTTAAAATCACTTTGTTTAACAAAATGTTGTAGGAAACAAAATTTCCTACATGAAGAAAAATAGAACCGTAGACTATAATGGCGATCTAGCTCTGTCATTTTAAAAAGTTTATTTTTTAAGGTATGGTCTCAATGTTGAAATTTGAATCTCTATAGAATGAGGCAGCTTTGAAGGACCCATTTATAGGTGTAATTACAAATGGGGAGGTGACATTGAAATCTCTAGATCTTTTTTACTGAAACAGGGAAAATAGGGTCCATCATATATATGTATATGCTTAATCATATCTCTAAGGTGCTTTAAAGAAAATTATGTAGAGTGAGCTTATCATTTGCAGCTGTTTAGGAGGAATGCTTGCATTGCAAGCCGCCCAGTTTTGAAGATAATGGATTTACGCCTTGCAGGAAGCCACATGTGTGAGCACTTGGACCAGAATGTGTTACGTATCATGTTGCTATTTCTCCCCCTTCTTCCCCATGTTAGGTCACATCTCAAATATGAACGTCACCCAGAGGTTACCCAGGTGATCCTGGGCCATCCCGAGTGTGCAGCTGTGCGGGGCTTGAACTTGAAGGACAGATGGCATCTTTTATACCTTGGGCTGGCCAGGGCTCAGCTTCTGACATTTCTGTCTACAGATGACAAAAGGCTTTCACTGAAAGCTGCTTTCTGATGCGTGCTTAAAACCAAGTTGAACACATTAAAAGGGAGAAGAGGCAAAAACCTACGCACTGTGCTCTGTTTCTTTGTGTGTGTTTTTGTGTGTGTGTGTGTGTGTGTGTGGTACGCGGGCCTCTCACTGTTGTGGCCTTTCCCGTTGCGGAGCACAGGCTCCGGACGCGCAGGCTCAGCGGCCATGGCTCACAGGCCCAGCCGCTCTGCGGCATGTGGGATCTTCCCAGACCGGGGCACGAACCCGTGTCCCCTGCATCGGCAGGCGGACTCTCAACCACTGCGCCACCAGGGAAGCCCTCTGTATTTTTTTTATGAGAGTAGATGAAAGGGAAATAGATTTTTACAAATCTTTATGCCCTCTCCCTAAAAAATTGGATTTGATATTTATTTCAGGTAAATTATAATTGTCCATTCATTCCAAGATATAGTTACTTTATGTTCTCTATTATATTTCCTTTAAAAAATAGACATTTAAAATAAAATGTCTCACACAAATTATATTTAGCTGAGCTCACTCTCCCTTTTGATTTGAATAATACCATGATTCTTGTAAGCCCAACTCTTCCCTTAAATGAAATTTACTGTCACTAGGGTATGGTATGTTTTCATGGGCTCCCCTCTATTTTTTTTCCTTTTTCAACTAAAATATTTTCTCAGACCTCCTTCTCTATAATGTTACCAAGATTCTTTGAAGTATTATCTGATTTCAGAACTAAGGCTTAATCACTCCTCTTCAGGAGACTTAAAATAACTCTTATCCTTCTAATTTAGTACTTCAGTCCACCATGTACCCACTTCTGTCCCCTTGACCCAGCACGGTTCTGAAAAACACAAGGCAAAATTTCTGCAATTCAGCTGTTGATCTGAACACACAGAGCCTACCTGCTTGAATTGGGAAAAAAAAAAAAAAGCTAACATTTATTGAGTGGTTTTAATGTCCCAGGCATTGTTCTAAATGCTCCATGGGCATTCCTCACTTAATCTTCACAATAACCTAGAGGAGACAGGCCATATTATTATCACGCCCATTTTCCAGATGAGGAAGGTAAGGCACAAAGAAGTCATTGAACTTCTTATAAGGTCACAGGACACGTCAGTAGAACCAGGATTCTAATTCAGTCAGTCTGACTTGAGAGTTCACATTTTTGTCCACTATGCCATGTTCATAGAGTGGTCTTACAACCTGTTTTGAAAGCTATATTCAAGGCTGTGTGTGGAGTGGAAAGAACACAGCACTAACTAAGGCCTGAAGATGGGCTCTCAATGCAATTTTGTCACAAATTAGTTGTGCAAACTTGGGCAAGCTGATCTCTCTGGAAAAAGCTAGGCAGAAATTTATTACATTAAGTCCTTTTATAAGCACCTTATTTATTTTAAATAAATATTATGGGCTTCCCTGGTGGCGCAGTGGTTGCGCGTCCGCCTGCCGATGCAGGGGAACCGGGTTCGCACCCCGGTC
>NC_041215.1:81711587-81728389 GCF_002837175.3 Physeter macrocephalus
CCGGGTTCGCGCCCCGGTCTGGGAGGATCCCACATGCCGCGGAGCGGCTGGGCCCGTGAGCCATGGCCGCTGGGCCTGCGCGTCCGGAGCCTGTGCTCCGCAACGGGAGCGGCCACAACAGAGGGAGGCCCGCATACCACAAAACAAACAAACAAACAAACAAAAAAAAACTATGGCTTTCAGTAGGAAGCCATTTAAGCAGAGCCATTAAGACCAACATTGAATAGAGTTTCTTGGGTCAGTCTGTGCAGTTGACACAGGGCTCCAGGGAGGACGTCCTGGCTTGAGTCCCTTCTCTATCTCTTACCAGATGTGAGATGGTGGCAAGTTAGTTGTCCTGCTGGAGCCTCCATTCCTTCATCTGTAAAGTGCAAATAATAAAAGGTGTCCACCTCAGGAGGTCACTGAGGGTAGATCAACAGTGCTTTTAAAGCATTTAGTGCAGCATTATATATGCTTCTCTCTATGATCCTATGAGGTTACCGTTATTAGCCCCATTATACAGATGAATAAACTGAGGCCTAGAGAAGTTACATAACTTGTCCAAGGATATTTATCTTGGAAGTGATAGAGTCAGGATTCTAACCTAGGTAGATGCGTATTTAACCAAACACCATCTTTCATCTTTCTCCCAGGACAGACAATTCTATATGTTATCTATTACCTAAGCTAACAGTCCCTTTCCCAGTGTATCCTCCACTTTCCCACAGTTCGGCAGCCAAAAAGTTTGACTGGGACCTGCAAAAGATTTCCAGGATCCTGCCCCAGAACCAGACCCACAATCCATTCTGATTGGTCAAGGCCTGCCTCTGTTCTGATTGGTCAAGGCCTGCCTCAGTTCTGATTGGTCAGTGTTGCGTGTGCATGCGCAACACCATCAGCATCAGCATCACCATCACCATCACCATCACCATCACCATCACCATCACCCAGCACTCGTTTCCTTTTCTGGAAAACAAAGAGGCTAAGCTGGAATGCCCTCCCAAGATTCCTTCTAAATTTTAAGTTCTGCAGGCTTCATGGGCATCCACCCTCCCAGGCCTATTCCACTTCCCACATGCCCACATAGATAAACTTGTTTTACTAAGAGCTAATTTCCAATTTAGCACACAATATTGAGAACTAAAGTTTCACAAAGCAACTACTGCTCAGAATGGCCTTAAAACATATTGAAATTTGCTCGTGTCATATGTCAAGTAACTAAGAAAATTAAATGCAGTACCCAGGAAAGTAGAACATGGCCAGACAGGAATAATGAGTGTCTTTAGGACACAAGTTGAAACACAAGAGATTTAGCACCCAAATTTCACTATAGGTTACACGTGCATTTATTAAAGGCTTCAGAACTCTCTAAATTTTGAACTACTGTGTGCCAGCCAGAGAGGGAGGCAAAGCCATTTGTGACCTGTAGTGGTTGCATCAGTTCCTCCGAAGATGCCTTTTCTTCTTAACTGAGAGCTAGGATATTGAATTTTCAGAATAGTAGGATTCCTATATTTTGATACTTGCCTGATTTGTCAAAGCCCCAAAGACACCTCATCACTAATTGATTCTAACAGACTTTGGTTTGTTTGGGCTCCACTTTGTCAGAGAACACTGGCAAGAAAAGTTACCAGTTGGCACCTCTGTGTGGAAATCTGTTCTGGAAACTTCTTTAGTTTTCAATTTTCATATGATGCTAATCTGAAGACAAGGCTCTTTTGTAAAATGCTCTAGATTCCTACTTATTCCCACTGCTGTGTCTTCCACACTGAACATCTCTGAGGTTTTGAGCTGCCCTATTTCTTTGTGAGGTGGGTCTGTACCCACAGAGGAGCAATGCCCAGGTTTCCCCTCATGACCTGAATCATATATTTCTAGCTGAAGCTCTCTCCTTAACTCACCATTGTCTTGTTTTTCAATAATCCTGCTCTTCTCTTTGTGCTGCGTGTGCTGGGGCTGGTGTGTACATGGTGGAGGAGATTACTCAGAGAGGACTATCTTGAGCATTTGTCCTTTGTGATAAGCTTAAGATTCCCATCTTGACTGAAGTTTTCGGGTTTTTAAACCTCATCTTTAATCTTGCAATGCTTGATAAAGATAACAAAATAATATGTGTTGATAAATAAATGCTAATACATGCTGCAAATACAAAAGCAGTTTCTCCTGCAATTGATAATGTATGAAAATGTGCAATAATAGTGTTTAATTTGCACTAGTAGGTGAGAACCCTGAATCCTTCATTACAAACCTAAATCTGATTTTTGTTTGTGACCAGCATGAGCGCTGACCTCTGCCCTTTGAATGATCTTTCCGTCTCCCAGAAAGTTCATGAAAAGGTCATGGAGCTGCACTGACTTCCTCTGTGTGTGCATGGACGTGTCTTTGCTATTGATCTGGGAAAAGACCTTGCTTCGTCCATTCAGTGGTTTTGTTCACTTTATTTTTAATGGAAACCTGATCAGTAATTATAGAATTTTTCCACCGGAATTCACACCTGACTAAGTGCAGAAAGCTAACCTCTTTTCATGCTGGTTATTTAGCCTGTGTTTTACCTTGGCCATAACTCCCAATTAAATGCATTTCTTGAACCCTTAAGAAAACAAAATATGGCACTTACTGGTCACAAGTTCAAAGCAGGAGAGACAGGGGGGAAGTGGCTTAATAGCTGGAAATAAAAACACCAGTGAATTTTTCTTATGGATTCCTTCATGTCAAATTCATACCATGAGTGACTCTGATTTTTCCCTTTAGATCATCTTGGCATGATCGAGGAACAAAAATAAAAATGATTTCTAGTATATTCTTGAAGTGATTCCTTCTTTTGAGGCCGCCTGTCAACGTAAAAAGGGTTATAAATCTCCGGAAACCTGCTTTACAAACACTATCAACAGTGTAAGCACCAGTTTTCAAATTAGACTGCAGTAACTGGTACAGTTGGAGGGTTTTAAATCTCCACTAGAAAACTATTGCTGTTTACAAACAACAAGCATTGTACTGAAATAGTGAAAAATGCACGTGCATCATATTTAGAATGATTGTGGAGGGGGATATAACAATACTTTTCAAGACTCTAAGCAATACGTATATTCCTCTCTTGTGCTATTTATCTTGTAGATACACAGCGCTGGAAGTTCTTGGCTGCTAGCTGTTAGGTTAGCATTGAGAAGGAAAGATCCCGAGGTTTGTCACTGCTGTATATCACTGCAGCTGTGGCCTTTGATTACAGTGGGGCACCACCAGTCATCAATAACAGGGAAAGCTTTTTGTCTGGCAAATGCACCGCTGTACAGTCCTCCTTTCTTAACGCCTAGGCATCTTGGTGTGGTTGCAAAGGTAAATTAAAGATGAAGATTGTTTATTTTACAACCACACTTGTAAATAGAGATGGCCTTTCCAGAGCCATTCCAGAAAAGGTATTTTTTCCCTGTCCTATAAACTTGATACATTTTCATATTTTGCATTTGCTCAAGGGAACCCAGTTAAGTCTCACTCGAACAAATAATATGAGCACAATGTAATTACGATTTTAATTCCATCACTCTCACACTCATTTAGTTACCAGAGAGTTACAGAACAAGCTAACATCCAAGACAACAATTGCTATACAGATTTAAAGACCCAAGTGTGTTTATGGTTGAAGATTTCTTGAAGAGCACAAAGTGAACAGAATTTGCAAGGCAGGATGCTTTCCAATGTGGAAGAAACCCAACACAGTCAGATGTGACGCTCATTGAATGTGTTGTTTGAAAGGTCAACACCGGCAGCCAGTTTTCCAGGAAGTGGTGCTTTCCCAACAAGTCATCCCAAAGTTAACTATTTGCAAGGGAGTTGACTCACATTAAAGCAACTCACAGGAAATGGATTTATAAATGCCACCTCCCTGTGTGAAACGTTACTTTTTAAATGCCAGTACAATAATCATGTCAATTTACCTCTGTTTCATTTCTGGCGCCACTAGAGTCCATTAAGATGCATCATTCCCTGACTAGACTATTACAATAACCTCTTCTGTTGTTTTCTTACCTCCAGTCCAGCTTCCTTTAATTCAGAGACTTTCAAAGTAGGAGATTTTCACAATCCATTAGTCGGTGGTGAAATCAATTTAGTGTTCCCTCATTAACATTAAAAAAAAAAAAAGAAAGAAAGAGAACAGAACGGGACAAAGCATATTGCAGCACATTGCACAAAGTAAGGGCAAGCGTTATTGCCTGGCACTCTTCTTCAGCCGTGTGTGTGTGTGTGTGTGTGTGTGTGTGTGTGTGTGTGTGTGTGTGTGTGTGTGTGACTGCATTACTCTCATTGGTTCCAGATGTAAAATGTACTTCTGTAGGTCCTGATAAAAAAGTTTGAAAACCTCTGCTCTCATCCATGCTTCCCAAAGTGTAAAATGTTTCCAGGCAATTTGGGATTCTGATATTGGATCATGTGATGAGAATATTATTGCTGTTTCTGTTCCTTATCCAGTCTATCTAATTGGGTCAAGAAGAACATCTCACATTGCTACTAGGATATCCTTAACACTCACTGACACTTTCTAAACTACTTTTTGTTCTTGTTGTTTTTAACAAAATTAGAACAGTTCTCAGACTCAACGCTTTTGATAAGAAAACTATCTGGATCAAATATTATAATATTGGTTCCTTGATATTGCATCTACAGTGTTCATTTTTAAGGCAAATGACACTGACTTTCCATTTATGCTTGTGATATAAAGTTTTTTTAAAAATAATTTTAAGAAAAAAAGACATCCAGTTTAAAGAAAAATGTTAAGGAATTTAGAGTACAGGAGGAACATGGTTAGGGCAAAAATTATGATTAGCATATGCAAATCTCTAAAATTTTTGCTGAAGTTGGGACAACACTATTAATCCATTTTTTAAACTATTGTCAGAATAATCTTTCTAAAATCAAATCAAATCCCATCATTTCCTCTATGTAAAATTCCTCAGCACTGTTCTGCTGTCTACAGGATCTACGCCTGCCTCCTTTCCAAACTCATCTCCTTCCACAGCCCCACTCACAACCAAGCTGAATAATTTGTTCTGTTTCACCTCTGTGCCTTTGCTCATCCTGCACCGTCCTTGGGAAAGCCAGCCACTTCCCCCCACCACAAGCTCCTCCTCACCCCTCAAGGCTCAGCTCAAATGTGAAAACTCCAGTCCCTCCCAAGCAGTCGGGCACTCTAGTCTCCATTCTCACATAGCAGCTTATTCGTACCACTGCGATACCATTTATTACAGCAAGTTTTTTTTTTTTTTTAACATTTTTACTTACTCTAAAGCACAAAGGGCTTTATTCATCTTTGTCTCTTAAGCATCTAAGATAGGTCTTGGTGCATACGCATGGTAGGCACGCATGAACGTTTGAGAATGAGTTAATTCTCATAATGAAGATGTACTTGGCCCAAGAGCAGCACCAGACATAATTCAGGAGCAGATTGTAAATCCTAAGTTCAGTATAGGAGGCCAAAGGGGATTTGAAATTAGAAACAACAACAACAGTAATAATAATATTAACTAACATGACCCTCTATGTGCATTATCTCATTTAGTCCTTATAACAACCCTATGAGGGAAGGACTCTGATAATCCTCAGTGTGGAAACAAGAGGCTCAGCAAGGCCAAGTCACTTGTCCAAGGTCAACAGCTGTTCAGTGGTGGATCCAGATCCAGGGCTATCTGTCCCCAGAGCCTGTCCCCAGCCACCAGACTGCGTACCAAGGGTGGATCAATTGCCTTTTACTCTCTAGGGAGGGTGGGATTGGTATGGAGAAACTGCTTCCCTTAGCTCTGCCCCTGTTGGGTCCAGCTGCCCCTGTGCCTGCTGAGAACAGTCTGCCATCTTTGCCCCCATAACTGTTCTGTCTCCCAGGCTTCTCTAACACTCTGCCTCCCTGGCTCCTGGCTCTTTAGAAGTTCCCCAAACTTGATTCTGCCCCACTGGCCTGACTTCAGGCTTCTCTCATAATTACCTGGTTCACGAAGCAGCATCATGTCCTGGCTAAGAGCGGGACTCTGCTGCCAGACCGCTTGGCTGTATAACTCAGCTGTTTGACTTCAGGAAAATTACTTAACCTGTCTATCTCCTCAAGAGTAAATGAGCTATTATCTTAAAAGTGCTTAGAACCATGCCTGGCACATAGTAAATAGTAGGAGTGTTTATTAAATAAAGTGCAAACCTTCTGGCTCTTGCCATTTCCTACTGTTTCAGATCAACATTTTGCTTGATTGCGTCCCATTAAATCCTCACTCCTTTTAGACGTTCCATAGAGGCTGTCACTCTCTTGAATATCTTTGTCAGAATGCTTGACTGTCATCTGACATGTTATAATTTCTTTCATCCTTAGACAATCCCTGCTTTAGGGTTGGGACTGTGCTAAGTGCAACAAGAGAAGAACGGATGAATAGTGCAGGCTATGTCCTCAGGGAGCTTACGGTTGGTCAAAAACAAAACAAAAGGCATTGTCCCTACCATGTGGCTTGCTGGGAGTCCCCAGTGGGGAAGAGAGAACAAGTTTGGGCGTGTGGGAAGGATTAGGCACTAAGGGGGCACAGGAGGCCTACAGGTTGGCCCCTTCCTCGGGGACTTCAGCAGTTTAGTCTGCCCAATGCAAGAGGGGCAGATATGACCAAGGGTCTGAGCTAAATTGGGTAGGATGGGGCAGGGCTTGGCAGTGGGGACTCTTGGAGGGGGCAGTTCTAGGGGTCAGGAAAGATGCTTTAGGGTCAATCACAGAGGTCTGCTGAGGTCAGGGAAAGGCCAGTGTTTACCCAGCATCTCTCCTGCTTATTCATTGATGTGATGGTTAATTTTATGTGTCAGCCTGGCTGGGTCTCAGTATGCCCAGATATCTAGTTAAACATTTCTGGTGCATCTGTGAAGGCATTTCCAGAAGACATGAGCATCTGAATCCATAAACTGAGTAAAACAGATTCCCCTCTTTAATGTGGATGGGCCTCATCCAACCTACTGAGGGAGTGAATAGAATAAAAAGAGGGAAGGGCTTCCCTGGTGGCGCAGTGGTTGAGTGTCCGCCTGCCGATGCAGGGGACACGGCTTCGTGCCCCGGTCCGGGAGGATCCCACGTGCCGCGGAGCGGCTGGGCCCGTGAGCCATGGCCGCTGAGCCTGCGCGTCCGGAGCCTGTGCTCCGCAACGGGAGAGGCCGCAACGGTGAGAAGCCCGCGTACCGCAAAAAAAAAAAAAAAAAAAAAAAAGAGGGAAGAAGGAAAAATGCACTCTCTCTTCTTGACTGTTTGAGCTGGGACATCAGCCTTCTGCCTTCAGTCTTCAGTCTTACACTCTTGATAGTCCTTCCAATTCTCAGACCTTTAGATTTGGACTGAGCTTATATCATCGGTTCTCCTGGTTCTCAGGCCTTGGGACTCAGACTAGAACGACACCACTGGCTCTCCTGGGTCTCCAGCTTGCAGAAGGCAGATTGGGGGACCTCTGAGCCTCCATAGTTGTGTAAGTCAATTATATATATATATGTATGTATATATATCCTACCAGTTCTGTTTCTCTGGAGAACCCTGGCCAATACAGTTAGTGTTCTGCCTGCTTGGTGCCCATGCTGTACTGAAGGCAATGGCAGGAAGGAGGGAGAGGTTGAGGGTCCTGTTCAGTCAGCAATCAGCCCTGGGCTGTGATCCTTGCAAAGACCTTGAAGAGAAACCGAATACCAGAACAGAAGGCCTGTCAGAGAACCCATCACACACAATGGTATTTGGAGGAGCCTGAGATTCCATTCACTCAGAGTGCTAACAAGATTAGGCCTCCAACCAGCTCTGGGTCAGGCTCCTACTTGTCTCCATGTATGAAGGAGACCTGGTTCTTATTGATTCCCACTGTGATCAGGCTGGGCCTCAGGAGGGCACAGAGCAGGTAAGGGCCTTTGCAGGCCTATCAAGGAGAAGCAGTATGTTCCCAAATACCTTCATGGTCAAATTCTAGAAGAGAGCAATATAAGCTTTCCAAACCCAAAGGTCTACAGGTTTTAGCCGTGATTTCTTCTTTGTTGGGCGTGATCACAGACAATGTGGCAAAAAGCTAGGGCTAGTGAGATATTAGTATTGGTATGATTTCGCAGATGGGGATGGGACAGGGACACAATTCCTGTGGATGGAAAGGAGGGAGCAAAGATACAGGGATGAGGGGGTAAAAGATGAAGGTGAGATATATTTAGAAGAATTTAGGTTTAGAAGTTGGGAAAATTAGCCAGTAAAATGGGCACCGTCCGTAGAATAATCACATTAATGTTCTCATTCTGAAGGTAATGTGGACCTGTTCATAATCGCTAGAGAAATTCACTGCTTAAGTGTCCCTTTTCAACACCAACCCTCTGTCAGTAACTGAGATTCTGTGTGTCATTGGTCCCCAATAGGGAGGAGGAGGTGTGTTAGTGGTGGGGACAGATATCTGAACTAATGAGGGAGGATTTTATTTTGAAAAGACCATTACTCCCTCCCAGGGCTCCATGACAATTTCTGCTCCCAAGGGGAACGACAACTAGATTCTAGAGCTCAGTTTTGGCCAAACATGGGGTTGCATTCAATGATGCCTAAGGTCTTTTCTGGGTTCAGAGTCCAGGATTCTTTTCTCAAGGCTTGTTCATGCTGACAACATCATCTCGGAGTATGTACTATTTTAAAAAGTTAGACATACTTTGGTTTATCCAGAAGAGGCACTGCTTTTTCCATCTCGAATTAGAATATTGGTGTTAGCTATCTTGGAAATGAATACAAATCGCTCCAATAACTGTGTGTTGCATACTTACTGTGTAGAGGAAGACCATGTACCCAGAAAGCAGAAGATAGAAATGAGTGTGATGTCGTCCCTTACCTCAGGGAAATCACAATCTAGTAGTAGTAAAGCCTGAGCACGCAACTAGGCAAGGCAGCGGCAGTGTAACATAATGGTTGAGGAGGGTGGACTCTAGCCAGTGGCTTACTGGTAAACGTTTAACAATTGGTGATCTGGAAAAAAATGAGGGCTGTGCTGGTTTGCAGATCATGCCTGTTTATGTGGTGTAGATACTCTCACTATAGCCTATTTTCAGCTGTCAGTATGACATCATTGAAGGCAGAGTCTGCAAGAGATGCTAACTGTGGGCTCTCTCGCTGGTACGAGGCTGCACCAGCATTGCTCTGTCCCGTGCTAGTTGTGGTGGTGGTTTTGCAACTCCCTTAGGCTTCAGCATCTTCATCTGGAAAGCGGGATTATAGCGGTACTTACCTCAGAGAGTTATTTGAGGGTTCCTTAAGATGCGCCATGTAAAGTATTTAGAACAGTGGCCGGTGCATGATCTCAATAAGTGTGAACTGTAATTATTATCATTAAATACAAAGAAGATGGAGAGATGGCTGTCTAGCTGGAATACAGTGGTTACCTATAAAGGGGCAGGGAGATTACATGCTTAAGAATTAGGCTGGGACGCATTGGGGGGGTCTTGAATGCCAGGAGAAGGTCAGACTTCCCTTCGGGGCGGTAGGAATTTAGATGCAGTGCCTGTTTAGATGCGGAAGAGTGACATGAGGCCAGGTATTCCTAACAGAACTACTCAAAACTAAGGTGGCATGAATGTTCACATGAAGTCGGGTGACTGCTTCAAGTCACCGCTTGGGAATACATGCTTATTCTGTCATTAAAAACAAGTCTTGAATGTCTTCAGTCAAGTCTGCACACAACTAAAGAACATCATGGCTGACTCTTGGGTTCTGTTTCTTGTCCGGTACTCCACCTGGAAACACAGCTGGGCCAATGAAAGTTTTCAAATGGGAATATCTTCTGTAATCTTGAATTCACACCAATGCAATTTCGTATCTGGTAGATGTTACAGAGATGTATGATCTCACGCAGTGGGGTCCACAGTTCACAGAATCACTAATACAAAATAAATGGCTGCCCTTTAGAAATGACTTGCAAATAGAACTTCAAGTATTACAGGGTAGGAAAACAGTGTTACTTTCTACAGAGCTGACTGAGGGAAAAAAATTGCTCAGTTGGTATTGTTTTCCAGAATGTCACCTCTTTAGAAAACACTTTGTTTTAAAATGGTTCATTTGTTCTGGATCTAATTTCTATTATTTCAGGCTTTGTTTTGTAAACCATGTTCAAAGAGCCAAGTTTTGTTTAACAGTTTACAAATTGCCCGAAATCACACGATTTTTAAAAGAGCCTTAACATCTGTGTACTACTTACCAGTTAAAAAAAAATACACTCACATACATTGTCTCATTCTATCCTTAGAGTAGCCCTGTGAGATGGAAATCACAGGGTTTTAGTGGTGGAAGGATCTGTGAGATCAAGTTAAAGACCCTCATTCTTCATTCATTTATCCAACAAATATTTGTTACATGTGGACATAACTGAAACTATGCCAGAATTACCCTTGGTGAATAAGAGAGAGGACGTTCTTGTTCTCAAAAAATTTACATTCTCAGGGGGAGACAGACAATAAGCAAATAGATAAATTATCAAGGTGATTAAAGATTGTGGTATGCGCTCTGAAGGGAATGGACAGGGTTTATAGAATAGAGAGGGTTTAGGTGGGAAATTGTATTTAGATATCACTGTTAGGAAGTGCCATTTGAACTGAGACTTGAAGTGTGAGAAGGAGCCAGTCATTGAAGACCTTGGGGTGGAGCGCTCCAGACAGAACAGTACCAGCCAAGGCCTACAGTGACTAGATGTGGTTAAGGGAGCAAAGGAGGCCTGTGTGGCTGAGTGAGGTGCGCATGGGGGGAGAGGCAAGCAGGAGACATGGACAAGGACCAGATCCTGAGGACTTTGGGTTTCAACCCAAGCCACTGAAGCATTTGAAGCAGTGGTGAGATATGTGTCCACTGGGTAGAGAATGGACTTGTAGAGCTACCAGGAGTGTAAGCCGTCAGACCAGTTAGAGGAGAAATAACAGAGTTGGAACTGATTTCTGGAAAATCAGTTTCAGAACCCAGGTTTCCTGCCTCAAGATCCAGTGTTCTTGTCATTTTACAAATAAGGAAATGTCCAAGGGTCTTTAATTACTGTTTATACAGGAGCATCTGGAAAGTTTATCATCTTCCCAGTCTGCAGAAAAAATATTATTATGGAAAACTTTTAAGTGTATGAGTGCGTGTGTGTGTGTGCGTGTGTGTGTTAGAAAAACTGAGAGCAGTCTTAAAGTTTGCATCGCCTCTAATTCACATCAACAAGCAAATACGGCAGACTTACCAGATATATGGGTGTGGCAACACACCCTGCTGTCTACCTGATCTCCATTCTTTTCCTTTCTCCTTGCTCACAGACCCCTTATTTTGTTCTTGATGGCATTGTGCCCAGATAACACATCTGTTTCCCAGTCTCCTTTGGTCCAAACAAGGTTACTCTTAGTAAAATTACTTAGTAAAGTAATTCTTAGTAAAATTACTCTTACTTCAAAGTAGAATTTTGCTGAGGATTTGTAGGAAAGTTTTCTTTTCCTGATAAAGGCTCCACTTCTTCCTACATCCTTGCCATTTTCTCCTTTCTCATGTGAAACCAGGAGAAGGAAAGCCACATGTTAAAATGGCAGAGCAAGAAGCTAGAGGGATGGTTTAAAAGCTGCTGTACCAACTGTGCACACGTTACTGGTGAACTTTGTGGTATATGAGAAAATATTGGTTAAGCCGCTGTATTTAGATTTTTGTTAAATGCAGCTGAACACATCTGAACTAATCCACTGGCCCGGAGGGAGACAGAGATAAATTAATACACAGTGGCTCCAATCCAACATAGACAGCTCATGAAAATATGAGATTGGATGTTGACAAGTGCTAGCATCAGGCAAAGTAAGAGTTGTGGATTTCCTTAAACAAAAGAGGTATTTTTCTAAATAAAAAAATAGTAATACTTTCTTCAGGAGGAGTTAAGCCATCAGCTTTTACGATAAATTTCCCACACAAGTAGGACTAAGAATCAAGGAGCTCTGGGACCATAAGCATTTGAATTACACCAGAAGAGGGGGCCCTGGAGGATGTCCAATTAACCTACAGTCAATCACCTGCAGATTAACTTAAAGAGATGTCAAGAGGTCTAGGTGAGTTAGAGCCTCCTTTGCAGGCTGTGAATCTCCCTAAGGTGGCTCTGGATTCAGCTCAAGGGGCTCTTGGTCTCTCTTTTTGGATTAGATTCACAGCACATCTTCCTCCTAGGCTTCTTACACCCAAGATGATAATGGGCCTCTAAAGGTCACCCCATTCTCCATCTAGGCTCTCCATGGCTAACCAAAGTGGATGTAAGTGAGCACTTTTTTTTTTTTTTTTTTTTGCGGTACGCTGGCCTCTCACCGCTGTGGCCTCTCCCGTTGCGGAGCACAGGCTCCGGACGCACAGGCTCAGCGGCCATGGCTCACGGGCCCAGCCGCTCCGCGGCACGTGGGATCCTCCCGTACCGAGGCACGAACCCGTGTCCCCTGCATCGGCAGGCGGACCCTCAACCACTGCGCCACCAGGGAAGCCCAAGTGAGCGCTTTTGGTGTCATTTCTTTCCAGGACTACCTGAAAATACTGCCTGGCCCCAACCGAGTCTTTTGACAGCTTATTCAAAGGCACTATTTGGGTCAAGGTGCAAAGAAATGTACTCATATCCTCAATTTCACACATTAGATTTGCTCTTAGAATAGGCATTTTCTCTCTTACACATAGACACACCTGGACTTTGGACTATGAACTTGAGGACAAAGTCTATTTGTAGTGATACTGTATGATTTCAAGACCGAGTCCAGCATAAAGTACTAGGTGTTATTCCATAATGTTCACTGTATATCTGACTCATAGACTCGGATAGAGTTCTTTCACCTTCCATAGAAAAGGTTGGATAGCAAAGTGATTGAGTTTATAGGGACAAGGGGAACTCCAGGCTATTTATCCCCCTAAAAGTGCCCCAAATGCATGCCCACTGGACACGCCCATGAGCCGTCTAACCCTAGACTGCACTGAGCAATGCACATGGGCGTCATCCTTAACAACAAGCTGTGACACAGAGAAGCATTTTCACTTTCCAAACTTGTGCTTCTTGTGCTAGCCACCCATCAATCCGTCTACACAGCCCACATTTATTGTGTTCTGATTTCAGTTATTCTAAAATCCTTTTAGCTGGCAAGGTATCCGGGAAAATAAAACATTAGGGACGTTACAAAGGAAGCCTGGTGCTACAACAGCCTTGCGGACCAGACTGTTATTCTAAGAGACCCGCCATGGGGGAGGCTTGACTGCTTTCCTAGGGGTTACATGCTGAGTGATGTGAGCACCCTTACGTGTTTCAGTGGTTACCATATCCCCTCGTAAGCGACTTATACTTTGGTATTAAAAACATTATTTGTATGAGACATGAAAACTGGTCATGGCTCACGTTTGGGGAATACAGCCACTGAGGTAATTTATTTTTCTTTAAAAGATGCATCTTAACGTATTTCTTGACATGCCTCGGCTTCTTGTCCAAATGGTGTCTTGGGGAACCCTGGCTCTGTGGTCATTACAGGTTCTGGGGCGGGGGGTACTTGCAGTGATTTTTTAGCTGGGATAGGGGGAGAGGAGGAAGAGATCGGTGAGTTTGTTATCAGGCAGCAGGGATATACTTTTCAAAAACGCACAGCATCTTGAAAGTTTGGTTTCCCATCACCATTTATATTCCTGAGGAATAGACGCATCTCTCACTCTGCGGCAGCGTTTCGTGACATTTGGATTTACAATGTTCAAGTTGAAGTCTCTAGCCCCTTGCAGTCTGTCAAAAACAGCTTCTCTGTCCATTTATTTTTGTCTTCCACATCCAGTCTGAATATCTTTTGTAAATTTATACTTGACAACCCTCGTATTTCAGTAGCTGCCTTCGGTTTCACAATCTACCTTGCTTGCTCAGTTACATTAGCTGAAACAACAAATTTAATCCGTGATGTCAATAGTAAATTATAGCAGAGAAGTAATATATGTCTGACATCATAAAGGTCAAGGCCATGGTACAAACACTGCAAATTCTGGAGCCATTTTGTTTGAGCAAGCGGCGGGCTCTTGCTAAACAGAAACATTATGAAAATAAGATTAGCACTAAAAGCTGCATTTGGCTAATCTTATTTTTTTTAATATCTTCTTTTTTAAATGGAAAATTTCTCAAAGCAGAAAGCTCTTCTACTCTATCCTGTGCTGTAGATTTTGCTCCCATGGACATTGGCTGTGTAATTATATTTTATATTTGGTAGTGGATAAATAATTAAAACGAGAATTACTTTCCTGAAAAGATTCATTTAGACCACACGTTTTCTATTACCATAGCTGTAGGGTAGGGGAGGGGACATCGCCTCCTACCTACCTAAACTACCTTGCCATTAAAGTATCTAAATTACCTCCGTGAATTCTGAGCACAGAAGTGGTTGATGAATTGCTTTTGCATAAATGCTCTTTCCCTTTGCTAGAATCTAATTTTACGAAACACACTCGTGTGTGTGCGCGCGCACACACACACTCACCAAGAGACACACATATACCAAAGCAACCACTGAACCCTCTCAAGAAGAAAAATTGAAGGCCGGAATTTTCTCTATATAATGAAGTTTTTTTTCAACGTTGCCAGCAATATAAACATCTCTGAGGAAAGCCCAAATGGTTTCATCTCCTGTAGGGAAGAGCAGTTCATGAATCATTGTTTCCATGCAAAAGTGTTTCATTCTTTTAACTGGTTCTATCAATTGTACTGGCTGATTTTTTTTTTAAGTATCAAAATTTGATTCTGGCTTAAACTCATTTATTACAAATAGGAAAAACATCTTCTGCAGAGTGAACCAAAAAGCCATTCTGTGGATGAGTCTGAGAATCCTGTCCCTTCTGTAGCTCTAATGTTTTTAAATGGTTTGATCTGTCATGGGCAGCCCCAGTGACTACGGGCGCTTCTTAAGGAGCTGACAGCTCTCACTTGGCTCAGAAGTATTTTCATTTGTTAATTAGAAGCATTTATTTTAGTGTCCATGTGTGCTTGCTGCGTGTGTTAGAATGCAGTTATCTGAGCCCCAAGTCTCCGCGTGGTGGAATAATGAGGTGCTAGGTATTATCTCCTGGCAGAGTCATTTGCTGTCTGTGTCAGTGAGAATGGAGAAAATGTCTTCAGCTCCTGTTGCACTCAGTGATAACCAGGCTTTCCTGTGGGTGTTGGAGCAATGGCTCTAAGAATCTGAAGAAGACAAACAGGCTGGACAGAAAGGATCTGGCCTCCAGTGAGGTCTGTAGATGCCCAGCCTCTCCCCTAGTCAGGCCTCTCCAATTTGCCTGCCTCCATGACTGCATGGAGTGATGAATGTGGTCTTGGGGCAAAGGGGAGAGCGAGCGTGGAGGGCAAGATGGCGAAATCACGCACTTCTCGTCGTTTCTCTGCCTCACTTAATCACTTACTTACCATGAGCAAGCTGAAAAAACTCATCCCTCAGAATGACCCTGGACTGTATAAATTCATGGCTCCAGTTCACAGTAGCGCTTCGAAGAAAGAAAATGACTCCTGGATACTAAGGTTATTGTGATTAATTACTGTCTGTTTTTATTTCCAAGATTTCTTTAATTTTCTCATTGATAGCTATAAATGTACTAGAGATCATGCACGAGATAAAATTCCTACCTTCAAAAACCTTAAAATTTAAAATCATAACAAAAATACATAGTCCTCTCAGTAGTCTCTCAGGCTTTAATCCCTCCCTAGGTCCCACTGCTCCAGGGAGGATGAGGGTGTGGGGAACACGCGTGCATCCTTCATGACGGGCTTTAGCAACAGCCCCTCACGGGCCACAGCCATACACTGGCAGCACTACCAGCCCTGACTTACACTGACCTATACATTGTTTCATGATTGCCGGTGCGTGTTATGTACATTGCCTTATATCATCAGCAAGGGATTGTGATATTCTTTCCTTCATAATCCAATAGAAAGATGATTTACTTTCTCTAATTCTTTTTCTTTTTTTTTTAACATCTTTATTGGAGTATAACTGCTTTACAATGTTGTGTTAGTTTCTGCTGTATAACAAAGTGAATCAGCTATATGTATATATATATATATATATATATATATATATATATATATATATCCGTATCCCCTCCCTCTGAGTCTCCCTCCCACCCTCCCTATCCCACCCCTCTAGGTGGTCACAAAGCACCGAGCTGATCTCCCTGTGCTATGCTGCTGCTTCCCACTAGCTATCTGTTTTACCTTTGGTAGTGTATGTATGTCAGTGCCACTCTCTCACTTCATCCCAGCTTACCTTTCCCCCTCCCCATGTCCTCAAGTCCATTCTCTACGTCTGCGTCTTTATTCCTGTACTGGCCCTAGGTTCTTCATAACAATTTTTTTTTTTAGATTCAATATATATGTGTTAGCATACGGTATTTGTTTTTCTTTCTGACTTACTTCACTTTGTATGACAGACTCTAGGTCCATCCACGTCACTACAAATAACCAATTTAATTTCTTTTTATGGTTGAGTAATATTCCATTGTATATATGTGCCACATCTTCTTTATCTATTCATCTGTCGATGGACACTTCGGTTGTTTCCATGCCCTGGCTATTGTAAATAGTGCTGCAATGAACACTGTGGTACATGACTCTTTTTGAATTATGATCTTCTCAGGGTATGTGCCCAGCAGTGGGATTGCTGGGTCGTACGGTAGTTCTATTTTTCGTTTTTTAAGGAACTTCCATACTGTTCTCCATAGTGGCTATATCAATTTACATTCTCACCAACAGTGCAAGAGGGTTCCTTTTTCTCCACACCCTCTCCAGTATTTATTGTTTGTAGATTTTTTGATGATGGCCATTCTGACT
>NC_041215.1:81728709-81743181 GCF_002837175.3 Physeter macrocephalus
TCTGTATTTCTGTTTTTGTGCCAGTACCATACTGTCTTGATTACTGTAGCTTTGTAGTATAGTCTGAAGTCAGGGAGCCTGATTCCTCCAGCTCCGTTTTTCTTTCTCAAGATTGTTCTGGCTATTCGGGGTCTTTTTTGTTTCCATACAAATTGTGAAATTTTTTGTTCTAGTTCTGTGAAAAATGCCGCTGGTAGTTTGATAGGGATTGCACTGAATATGTAGATTGCTTTGGGTACCATTGTCATTTTCACAATGTTGATTCTTCCAATCCAAGAACATGGTATCTCTCTCCATCTGTTTGTATCATCTTTAAGAATGTCAGAGATTTCTGTGCATTAGTTTTGTATCCTGCTACTTTACCAAATTCATTGATTAGCTCTAGTAGTTTTCTGGTAGCATCTTTAGGATTCTCTGTGTATAGTATCATATCATCTGCAAACATACGTTCTCTAAGTTTTGTTGTAAAATAAAACAATACCCTACAAGTCAGGTTTTGATAATTTCTGATATCAAGTATTTTGTTTTCTACTTTAATTCAAGAGTGAATTTTGTCTCCTGAATGAATAAGTGAATTGTAGCTGGTACTGTGATCTGCACACCTGAAATTAAAGGACTTCCTGTTCACTCTGAGAGTGAATAGAAGCCTGGGAAAACTTGTCCTCCTAGTTTGGCCTTAAAGACATGGAATCTTGACCTCTGGGCTCTGTGGCTGCTACTCTGGCTAAATGTTAACAATAACTAACAATTGTTGAGTACCTTCCATGTCTGAGGAACTGTGTTTGATACTTCACTTGCCGGACCTCATCTGGTACTTGCAATAGCCACTTGAGTTAAGTATTTTTATTCTTTCATTTTACAAGAGAGAAAACTGAGACTTAGCCAGTCTAGATAACCTTTCAAGTCTACACACACAATAGGTTGCGTGCTAGACTATGGACTAATCTCCTTTGGGTCAGGTGCCCACTCCTGCTCCAAAAATCCATTCACAGATGCCACCCTGACAATCTCCAAATGCCATGACCCTAACCACTACCTGATCCTGCCTCATTGCAGGTTCTTGTTACAGAGTTCCCTTGTGTGGCTGATTTTCTCGGTCCTCGAGTAACAACTTCTCTTAGAATTCAGAAAGCAGTGGTTTACTGGGCTCACCTCACCACCCCAAGCAAGCCTCTTAGCTGCTGCCCTTGGTAGGGGAACTGGGAACATGACGGATGATGGCATCTGCTCCAGGAATAAACAAACTCTTCATTATTCCATTAGCTATTTTCCATTTCCTGCTAAGCCTAACAATTTATTAGTGCTATTTAGGTTAATATATTGCTGCTTTATTTTACGAATTTACTTTATATTCTTTACATGATGATATATTTAGGTGTTCAGATCCTCTGCATGGTTTTCTGAAAACAGAATTCGATTGGTTTGAGAGAATGTCTCTCCCAGCACTGGTAAGACCACCACTAATTCCTCTTTATGGAGCCCTTTTTCTCTAGGGGCAGAAAAGAGATGATCTTATGGCCACTGTGAATCAAGTAGGTTTGAAATGTCATGCTGCACCACGAGGACACATGTACCCTTGCCTCTCAGTCTCCTACTCGGAAGGTAAAGCTTGCAGGGTTTACTGAGAGCAGCACTAGATGAGACCCCAGGAACCCCAATTTCCATCCCTCTCCTGTGTAGGGGTTTTGTGAAAATCAGAAAAGCCATGTGAGTGGTTTCTGTTTGGCTGTTCTGACTATAAGGAAGAGACTCTCACTCTTTAACAGAAAAGGTATTTACTGCAAGATCCCACATGGACTGGAATTGAGAGGGGAAAGCAGAGTCCCAGGGGATGGAGGGCACTGTAGGGTCCTTTCTGGCCATGCCTCTCTCACACAAAAGTGACACGGTCTTTACCACATGGTATCTGTTATCTGTGACCTCGTTGTCCTCTGGGCACCTCACTGCTCTCTCCACGCTGACTGGCTTCTTCCTTCCTCATCCTCCAGAGTTTAGAATATGGTGACCCAGAAGCTAAATATGGCCTGAAGATGTGCTTTATTTCGTCAGCTCAATGTTTAGACCAAATTTTGAATTTGAATGTTTCTTGGCAAAGCATGTATTATTATTATCATATAGTTGCAAATTTACACATTTACTTTATTCAAATGAAGACATTTGAGTTTGTGACCACTGTTCTATATAGATTTATATATATATATTACATATTTTCTGTACTTCCTTCTGCTTATTTATATTTTTACTATCTCTTTTTTTTAAAACATCTTTATTGGAGTATAATTGCTTTACAATGGTGTGTTAGCTTCTGCTGTATAGCAAAGTGAATCAGCTATACATATACATATATCCACATATCTCCTCCCTCTTGCATCTCCTTCACTTACTTCACTTTGTATGACAGACTCTAGGTCCATCCACCTCACTACAAATAACTCAATTTCGTTTCTTTTTATGGATGAGTAATATTCCATTGTCTATATGTGCCACATCTTTATGCATTCATCTGTCGATGGACACTTCGGTTGCTTTCATGTCCTGGCTATTGTAAATAGAGCTGCAATGAACATTGTGGTACATGACCCTTTTTGAATTATGGTTTTCTCAGGGTATATGCCCAGTAGTGGGATTGCTGGCTCGTATGGTAGTTCTATTGTTAGTTTTTTAAGGAACCTCCATAACCTTGGTTTTCTATGACTCTTCATGCCCTCAACCCTCATTCAAATAATATGCTCTGCAACTTTTTTTCCAAGCTTTTTCTGCTAACCCTCATCTGATCTGTTTATCTCCATTTACTTTCTTGAGAAAGACCCTTCCTATACCATACTACTTTAATAGGGTTAAGGTTAGGGTTAGGATTAGGATCAATCCACGTTACCTCTACTGATATGTTTATTGCAAGTGAGAAAGTACTTTGTAACTTGTACAATGGTATACAAATGTCAGGTGTCCATTATTATTATTGTTATTGTGTGGCAGTATATAGTAAGGTCATATAGATAGATCTGACTATCAAAAAAATTCTCTCCTGGTGCATGTGATGATTTATTGCCTTGGAGTTTGTCCAAAGACCTTAGCTGAGAAACACAGCAGTTAAGCTGTGGACCAATTTTCTTTCCCATGTGAACATACACACGGGTCTTCTCTAAGCATCTATGAGGGAATAATTTCATATTCAAACAAATGGCTCAGATCCTTGGTAAGTGGTAGAGTCTATAGACATGGTCAAGGCACTCTGTGGAGACCTGGGAATGAACAGGTCATTCAGGGGTACCTTGAAAATGGTTTTTCATTTTTGGATACCACAAAGCCATCAGTGTTGAAAAATGCTGTGTGGTCGTTACTTATGCTTACAGACTTGGCCCTTTCCTCATCTTTGAGATACCCACCCTCTCTAATACCATGGTAATTTACCTGTTTCACTCTGCTCCAAACTCTCCTGCTCACAGAGTCTCCAACTAAAAGTACAACACAGAAGACGAAATAAGGGAAGGTAGAAGCTCTCCTGTTTCCTGCAAGCTTTGGGCACTAAGGCTGGATATCTCTCTCAATATCTTCTTTCGTAAAGAGATAAAGACAGCCATTATCAGAGAAGCCAAACTACTAGATTGAAAGATCTTGTAAATATTTAGACTTAACTAATAAAGTAGCATGTGTTTACAAGGAACATATTCTTGGAGATCTCATAACTAGAACTAATAAAGGTTGGTAATTAACTTTGGAAAGAACCCCAAAGCAAAGAAAACAGACAAATAAACTCTTAGTCTAGAAGTTGCAAGATTTTGAAAATGCCTATGACTCAGTCAAGTATCTCTTAAGCTTTCTATTAGGAACACTGGAAACCTGACAGGCTAGATCCTAGCCCATGTGCTGTCTGCTTTGGCCCACTTCATAGGGATGTCATGAAGATAATCATAGATGTGAAGACACCTCAAGCATTTAGGAAAAGAGGTGCTATATATACCCAAGGTATTATTCGCATTATTCCCGTTACCTGTTGTGGCAGGCCTTCTTCTTCAAGGATTCTGCAGCATAAGAGTCATTTGTAAAAAGCCCAAGAAGTAAAAACAAACAACAAAACAAGACAAACAAAGCAAACAGCAACCCCCTCGACAATCCAGGGGTGCCCAACCGAGCATCCTTTAAAATGAGTATGGAAGCTCTGCCCTCAGGAAGGCTGCAGAGGGCTGAGCACAGAGCTGGAGAGCAGAATTGCAAGGGGACCACATCACAGCTCATGACGGTGTGTGTGTTTGGCGGGGTGTCAATCAAACCCTTCTGGTACCCACAAAATGCTTCAAAGAGCCCTAATGTGAGAAGAACTGATTCTCCATGGATGCTGAGAATTGTAAGATGATGCTGCCAACTGAACCGTTGCAGGTCTTCAGATGGTAATGTCTTTATGCCAGTGTCTCCCTCTCTCTCTCTGCCTCTCTCTCTCTTTCCCCCTTTTCTTCTTTTCTCTTTCTCTCCTCTCCCTTCCCCCTCCTTCTTTCTGTCATATCACATTCCTGTCTTCAGCTGAATTTGTCATCTAGTAAAATCTAATTTTTACATGATTTGCTGCCAGGCCAGTGTTTTTACCTGGTACGATAGATTGTTTTTTTCTCCCCCCAAAACTCCTATGGTAAAACCTAATCCTCGATGTGATGGTATTTGGAGGTGGGGCCTTTGGGGGTGATGAGGTCATGAGGTGTTGCCCTCATGAATGGGATTCATGCCCTTATGAAAAAGGCCCCAGAGAGTACTCTCATCCCTTCCACCCTGTGAGGACACTGAGAAGTCAGCTCTCTGTGAACTAGGAAGTGGGCTCTCACCAGATACCACATCTGTCAGCACCCTGACCTTGGACTTCCTAGCCTCCAGGACTATGAGAAATAAATGTTTGTTGTTTAATCCATGCAGTCTATGGTATTTTTTAAAATAACTGCCTGAACTAAGACACTAACCAAAAGCAGAGTCTGAGACAAGAATATGTGTGCAGGTGGTGTCTTCGGAGGTGATTCCAGGGATCAGAGGTGGACCAGGGAGCGGGAAATGGAGAGGGAGGAAAAAACATTCAAAGATGCCTTGTGAAGTTGGGTGCTGTAGCAGGCAACTGGGACTGGATCTTACTAGGACCATCTGAGGCCATAGAATGCTTGTCAGAATTGCTCTCAATAAAAAGCATTGACAGCAAAATGCATTTATCCATCAACTGTCATCCCTGGTTGGTTAGGGATTACTCCAGCTGCTATGGCATGTAACCTGAGCAGTCTTCTCAGGGTGTGGTTCCTAAGAATCTCAGGGCAGAGAGGTAAGCTCTTTGAATGAGGTGCTGTTAGCAGAAGTGGCCTGCAGACGCTCTAGGGACATGTGCTGCTGCAGTGGCTGGTAACAGAGGTGAGGCTGGCAGGATATGAGATGATCCCAAGGGACTCTGACACACCAGGCCTTCCTCTGCCTGCTTTTGTGTAATTGACTTATGTTATTTTAATAGAGGAATTGATATTTATTCCTCTTAAATTTCATAATGTTGATTTTTGCCCAGCAATTTCGCCTAGAGAATATTTTAAGTATACTGCTTCCTTCACTTATAATTGTGCCAATCCTGGCCAGTTTTGGTGGCCAGTTAGGTGGATGAGAGCTTTGGGTGTGGAGACATGTAGCCTGGGCTCAAATCCCAGCTCCACCACTAAGTAGCATTGTGAATTTGTAGAAGTTACTTAACTTTTCCCAGCTAAAAATTGGGGATAATTACAGTACCTACATCACAGAATTATTGTTCTGAAGATTAAACAAAACAATCAGTGTAAAACAATTAGCCTAGTGTGTGGATTATACGAAGTAAGCACTTCATAAATATAAACTATTTTTTGAGTCTGATGAGTATAATTTCACACCTTCATCTAAGTCATTGGTAAAATTATTGAATAAAAAATATTCAAACGAAGAACTCAACAGCAATTTTCCTGAACCTTCCCTTTAGGTTAACATGAATCCATGGGATCATAAAATCTCAGCTTTTAGAGTCCAACCATCCATTTTATGCTTAAGTCCATCATGAGAGATGATTTCAATTGCTTGATGAATTAAAGGAATGCTACATCTATTGGGTTGGCCAAAAAGTTCCTTCAGTTTTTAGATAAAAATAAAAGACACATTTCTCACTTTCACCAAGAACTTTATTGAACAACGTATTCACCGTTTTGTTCCACTACCTTCTGCCAGTTTTCAGGCAACTTCATAATTCCAGATTCACAAAACTTTTTATCTTTTTGAGCAAAGAACTCTTCCAGGTGCCTTTTACAGTTTTCCAGGGAATTGACATTTTTTTCCATTAAGAGAATTACGTAAATACAGAAATAAATGGAAATCTGAAGGTGCAATGTCCGGTGAATACAGTGGATGAATCAGAACTTCCCGGCCTAGCCGTGACAGTTTTTGCCTGGTCATCAAAGAAACATGCGGTCTTGTGTTATCCTGATGGAAGATTATGCGTTTTCTGTTGACTAATTCTGGACGCTTTTCGTTGAGTACTGCTTTCAGTTGGTCTAATTGGGAGCAGTACTTTTTGGCATTAATTGTTTGGTTTTCCAGCAGGAGCTCATAACAGAGGACTCCCTTCCAATCCCACCATATACACAGGATCACCTTCCTTGGATGAAGACCGGCTTTTTTGGTGTGGTTGGTGCTGGTCCATTTCGCTTGCCCCACGATCTCTTCTGCGCCAGGTTATTGTACAGTATCCACTTTTCATCTCCTGTCACAATTTGTTTTTAAAAACGGAACTTTTTTTACGTTTAAGTAGAGAATTGCATGTGGAAATACGGTCAAGAAGGTTTTTTCACTTAACTTAGGTGGAACCTGAACCTCAAAGTGATTAACATAACCAAGCTGGTGCAAATGATTTTCACTACTTGATTTGGATATTTTGAGTATGTCGGCTATCTCCCACATGGTATAACGTTGATTGTTCTTAATAAATGTCTTGATTTGATCGCTATCGACTTCAACTGGTCTACCCGACCGTGGAGCATCGTCCAGAGAGAAATCTCCAGCATGAAACTTTGCAAACCACTTTTGACACATTAGATAAGTCACAGCACCTTCTCCATACACTGCACAAATCTTTTTTTTTTTTTTGCGTTTCAGTTGTGTTTTTACCTTTCTTGAAATAATAAAGCATAAAATGCCAAAATGTTGCTTTTTTCCTCCATCTTCAATATTGAAATGGTTACACAAAAATTCACCAATTTTGATGCTTTTTTAAATGCACGCTGATAGGAAAGCTGTCACGATACAATCTAACAAAATGGTTTAGAATGAAGTTAAGGACAAGTAAGTGCTACTAGAGCCATCTTATGGAAAAAACTGAACGAACATTTTGGCCAACCCAATACATAGCAGTGCTACTCAAAGTGTGCTCCAGGGGCCCAGTACTGGTTCATCAACTATTACTGGTCCCCAATGAGATATGTACAGAAATTGAGAGTGAGTGGACACGAATTTTTTTTTCTAGAAATTTGACATTGCCTTGACATCCAAATGCATGGTCAATGGACTCATTTCATTGAACCGCATACAGATGGGATCCAGGAGTACTGAACTTGTGAGGTGAGTGTATAAGGTCAGCAGTAGGACCATATTAAACGTGATATTTTAAGGTTAATTTGTCAACTGTAACCCAAAAGTTTTAAAGACAGAATCCTTGTCTTTCATAAAAAATTAATTTAAATTTAACTATAACTTTACAGAATAAATAGCTGGAACTGGTTACTGATAAAGAATTGAAAAATTTTGCAAATAGAGTATCATTTGCTTCATTTTGGAAAAAGTTAAAAATGAATATCCTGTTTTGTCCTGTTGCCATGGATACATCTCTACAAGACAAGTTCTCTATTTTAAGTATTATTAAAACATAGAAACAGTTTTGATACACATTTTCTGTTATGAGTAGTATTGTCATCAATCTATCCTAGATTAGATAAGTTAAGCAAGAAGCAAACTCATCCATCACATTAAAATTAAATATTGATATACAAATTGTTCATTTAAAGCATGAACATAGGTGTTTAGTATGGGAATTTATTCCACTTATAATTTCATGTTATGATGGCAGAATTATAAAAATTATGAATGTAACAGCAATTTTCTCTATTATTCACCCCATAGATATTTTCAATGAACAGCCTATATAGTTTTTAAAAATTCAGTTTTTTCCCTATGCTATGTTTGTTTTGATACTATTTTCTGAAATGTAATTTAATGTCTGTTCAATAATTTAATATTAAAAATGGAGGGCAAGGGACAGGCCTTGAGGGTGGTTGGAAGATGGGGGCTTGGAGGTGTTTTTCTGAGTGGGAGTGACCTGGTCGGAGCGGGGGAGGAGGGCAGTGAGTGTCTGGGAGGACTGGTGAGGGGCTGGGTGTCAGGGCACATTGAAGTCTGTAAGCAGGTACAGAAGGGAGAGAAGAGAGAGGTGTGATTTGAAAATTAAAAACAAAAAAATTTAAAACACACAAAATAAACAAACAAAAGGGAGGCTCGTATTTTGTATGTCTTTGTTTTTCAGGGTTTGGTTTTTTTTTTACTGGTAATTAATTTTTATTGGTTTTACAAAAGTTACCAATCTCTTGGAAATTTTATAAAATTTGACCTTTTTCAATAGTTTGGGAAGCACTGCTCTATGCTATTCACTTGGTTTACCAACCCTTAAAAAAAAATGAATAGCTCCTATGAAACTGACTAATATAACCCCTATAAGATTTTATCATCTATGAAACAACTGCAATTATACATGCCACACAAGACATTGTAAGGCTGAATTATTGCATATGAACTGGCTTTGAAGATAGGTTAAAAAATAACCACCAGTTCTTACATTTACAACAATTTCCTCCAATCTCATCCACATCACAGAATGTTAGAGGTAGAAGGTATCATCCAAAATGTCATCTTTCAAATGATGATGACTGAGACCACAATAAGCATCCACACTCAGAGAATGATGAGAAGCTGTAAAGGAGGGGAAGAGAGGGCAGGAGCACATGAAGGGCGTCACACTGGATGAGTTTCGTTTTTTGGTATAATTTTTCTTGCTGAGCCCATAACATGGACAATGTGGCCTGGCAGCTCTAAAACTGGAATAGAGCGATCATTCATTAACCAACATTTAGCAATTCTGGAGTGTATTCTAGGACTACTAAGCCTTGAAGAAGTTAAAACAGAAACATAGAAGGAAGTCAACAACAATTTAAAAACCCAGTGAATGATATTTTTAGAAAAATAGAGGGCTAAAAGCATTCATTTTTAAAAACCATTTTTATTGAGACATAATTCATATATCATAAAATTTACCCATTTAAAATATACAATTTAACAGTTTTTGGTGTATTCATAGAGTCGTGCAAACACACCACAATCTAAGTTTGGAATGTTTTACATTCACTTTTATGTAAATACTAATCATGCATGTGCATATTTATATATATATACACACACACCCATATATATGTACACCCATGACTAGTATTTGTATATGTAATACATACATATATATGTATGTGTATATATATGTGTGAGTGTGTCTATACATATACTCTAAGTTATTACTGAATTAAAAAAATAAATCTGTGGTCACCTTAGAGGATTAAGATTGCCTAACTAAAGGAGATTAGCTTCCTGCCACTTCTCTGTTTATTGCTCCAGAGAGCAGTTGAATGAGAAGCCCAGGGCTGTATGCCTCCAGCCTCCCCTTAGAGGCCAGCTTGAGTAAGCATGCTGTTCTGTCCTTCCCCTGACCCCCATCCTGACCGTAAGTGGCGCTGGGCCCTTTGGGGCAGGTGTGGGCCCATAGCTGTGCCTTGCAGCCCGAGTCAGAGGTGCTGCTGGTTTTTCAATGTTGACTCTAGTCTGGCTGAAAATACCAATGCATTTTTGAAGTGGCCTCAGAACATCAGATAATGATTTTACTTCCCACTAATCTGGATTAGGTTCAAACTGGATGACTACAGAGGAGAAGATTCCATGTATTCCCCCTTTGTTGTCTTTTATTTCAAATCTTTAGATCCTTGACCTACTTCCTGCTTCCAAACATGGTTTGTCCCTCTGGTCTCCCCCTCCTCTCAATTCTCACCCTTTTCTTGGACTCTAGGAAATCTGATTGCCGCTCTTGAAAGGATATCTGAGATAACCGTGTTTTGATGAACTGTTATTATTTTAGTCTCTAGACATTCAGCCAACTAAGTATTTTCTTTTTTTCTTTCTTTTTTTTTTTTTTTGTGGTACGCGGGCCTCTCACTGTTGTGGCCTCTCCCATGGCGGAGCACAGGCTCCGGACGCGCAGGCTCAGCGGCCATGGCTCACGGGCCCAGCCGCTCCGCGGCATGTGGGATCTTCCCGGACCGGGGCACGAACCCGTGTCTCCTGCATCGGCAGGCGGACTCTCAACCACTGCGCCACCAGGGAAGCCCCTAAGTATTTTCTTAAATGCAAACAACACATCCTTTCCAAAGTGTACCACTCCAGGGCATCCCAACCACCAATCATAGCCCCATGTTCTTGGATAAAAACAATAAGTATGTTCATCTGGGAATAGGGAAGAAAATGAAAATGTTATTTTATTGGAAAACCCAAATGACTTAAAAATAAATACAAGGAAAATATAGCTCCCTAATGTAAACTTGACAGTGAAAGGCAAACATCATAAAAATGTGGTCTCTGTTTCAGGTGTTCTGGAAACAAACTCGCTTTTAGGGTTTAGGGCGCCACACTAAACATCGACAGAATGAAGGGACGAATCTTGCACTTGAAGGATTTTGTAGCACTTTCCTTCTTTTCTCAAACAACCTTTTCTATCTTGCAGAAGTTTAGAGGCTGTAATTTTGGTTCCCATAAACAGTGGTTTCACCAACATGTATTTCAATGGTACAAGATTTGAAAACATTAGACAAAAACCACTCTGGTTTACCTTTTCATTGTCTGTGAGGGAACTGATGGTGAAAACAAATGGTCTGTGTAAAGAATTTTAATTACATAAAGTCTCAACCTAATCAGAGCTCTTCAATATTTTCTGAGCGTACACCATGTACCAGCACTGGGCCAGGAACACCGCGGGCCCTGCGCTCACAGGGTGTACATCCCAGAGTGGAGACAATTAATGAGCAGCTGTGACAAAGCCTAGGAATGATCTGCTGGGGGAAGAACCTGGCTCTGGCAGAGTTCATGGCAGGGGGACTGCCACAGGAAGTAACATCCTTGTGGCAAGTAGAAATCACAGGCTTCTTACAAGTAGAATGAGTTTAGCTTCACTACTCAGCAGACACTAATAGGGTATACAAACCTGCTCCCCTGTTCCACTCAAGTTAGAAGCAGTTTCCCAAACCCAGGAAACCGCCAAAATAGCATTGCTTGCCTCCATGTATTTGAAAAGGGTTTTTCCATAATAAAGGCTACCAACTGCATATTTTCTGAACAGGAGCAAAGTAGCCACCTTTTTCATTTTTCTCTTTTCTTCTAACATGCCAGCATCTGTCTCTGCTCTGTTTGAGAAAGTTTTCATTAGAAAAAGGACAATATATACAACTTCTCTATGATTAAAACATATTGCCTTTTGTGAGTGATGAATTCAGACAAGTAAAATATCTCTGTCTTTATTTTCCATCATAGTTGGTCATAAATCCTGCAATCTAGAAGTGATAATGTGCTCTGGCTTCATGTAATTGTGCTGGCTGGAGCTCTGCATGCTCATGTCTCCAGTTTTATTGTGTCGGGAAGACAGACAACTCTTCCAAGTTGCTGATGGAGATGTTGGAGGTGGCCCAGCTCTCAAGGGTGTTGATGTTTGGATTGCTTTCTCTAAGGGACTGCTTTCCTCTAGCCAGTGAATTCTCTCATGGCTCTGTGTCCATCCTTTAGAAAACTATGAAGAAAGGAGAAATATTTCCACTCTTTACCACTTAATGGGGTGGCGGGCGCGCTGAGCTTGAGAGCTTAAAAGAAAATGAGTCACCTTAAATGCATTCACTTTAATTCAATCACCCCTTCCTTCCTTCCTTCCTTCCTTCCTCCATTCCACATGCATTTATTAAATAGCTTACATGCCTCACACTATCCTGCGTGTCATGAAAGTCCTGAAGGAGTTTTGTGGTCTGGCATGGAAAAACAGCTATAATGGGAAATTTGGGAAAGAGTGTCAGCTTTGGCAAGTCTATGTATTAGGGTAACATTAGCTGCTGTAACAATAAACTTCAAAAAAATTGGCTTAACACAATAGAAGTTTATTTCTCACTCAGATAACAATCCAAAGCAGATGTTCCTTAGCTGTGGGATAAAGGATTCAGGTTTCTGTCTTGAGGCTCAGCCTTGCCCTAGGTCTTCAGAATCACTTCCAGCCCTCAGAGAGAGTGAAGAAGCACATCTACTTCTTAGAAACGCTACTTCTTCTCACCTTCCATTGGTGAGAACTTGTCACGTGATCTCAGTTAGATGCAAAGGACACTGGGAAGAACAGTTCTAGCCGGGCGACTGCATTTCCCCAGTACAGAAGGAAACAAAAAGTTGAGTGCACAGTTAGCCACAAGGAGAACAAGGAATAAATTCTCTTTTTTTGAACACTTGATCTGATGATGATAATGGAACACTGGAAAATTTTGGTGGGCTTACTTTCTAGCATAAGCTAGAAAAAGGACAAGGAGATCTGAGGAGCTAAAGGTGGAGATACAAGCAGGTCTAAGGTCTTTTTCTCAAGAAAGAAAACATGATAAAGTTAATGCCATTTCCTTAGGAAGAAGGGGAAGCTTTCCTTTTCAAATCCCCCATCACAGTGTGATTTGGCTCATTTTCTTTCTTTCCTTTTTTTTTTTTTTTCTTGAAGGGATCATAAAAATTAAGTCTAAAACAAATGCAATTCTTCAGATAGCAGGTTTGCTTGCCCTTTGAGATACTTAATTTACAAAAGTTCTCTTTAATGGGTGTCATCTTACAGTCAGGGAAATGAGCCACTACCTTTGGAAGTCAGGTTTGTTAGCTTTTTAGCCTGAATCCCCTCCATTTTTCTCACAGCCTCAGTGATCACAGTTTCTTTTTATCCTAATGTGGTGGGGATAAAATGAAAGGGAATTTTCTTTAATTCAATAGTGAAACTTTCCAGTTGTGAAACACTTTGAAATACAGACTAATTAATAAACAAAACTCTCTTCTAAAGGAGTGAGGATTACGGTTCTCATTTTTCACAGCTGAGAAGGCTGCAGTTAAAATAGTTGGCCCCAGGCTGTGCACCTTGTCGGAAGAAGAACTTCAAGGCACCAGCCTGCATTCTCACAGGATGGCATGCAGCCTCTCTAGAGAATAGTCAGTTTTTATATGGGTTGTAGCTAACAGCGACTTCCTCAGAGACTCCACGGTGGCCCTGGCACCGGCTATGAAATTAGCAGTGTTCTTGTCACAAACGGTGAGTGACCCACTAAAGAGAAAGAAGAAAAAGTGACTCACTGGATGGCCCTATAGCTCATGAACACGTCTAGAGATTGAAGAAATCTTTTGCAATCATCAGCTCTGTGCTAAACTGAGAATCGGAAAGATGATAAGTGTTTGTTCATGTCTTCAAGGTACTAAGACCTCGGGGCCAGAATTATTATTGCCATTGCATAGACAGAGGAATTCAGAGCCTGAGATCGCTTGCCGTTCCAGTAGTAAATCTTTAGCAGGACTTTCTTCCTAATATCATTCTTCTGTCTCAGTTCACAGAATGATAATACAGTGTATACAAATAGCAGTGCGACTGTTTTGTTCATTGCAGCACTATTTATAATAGCCAGGACATGGAACCAACCTAAATGCCCATCGACAGATGAGTGGATAAAGAAGATGTGGCACATGTATGCAATGGAATATTACTCAGCCATAAGAAGAAATTAAATTGAGTTATTTGTACTGAGATGGATAGACCTAGAGTCTGTCATACAGAGTGAAGTTAAGTCAGAAAGAGAAAAACAAATACCGTATGCTAACACATATATATGGAATCTAAAAAAAAAATGGTACTGATGAACCTACTTGCAGGGCAGGAGTAAAGAGATAGACATATAAAATGGACTTGAGGACATGGTGTGGGAGGGTGAAGCTGGGTCGAAGGGAGAGTAGCATCGACATACATACACTACCGAATGTAAAATAGTTGGCTGGTGGAAAGCAGCAGCATAGCACATGGAGATGAGCTCGGTGCTTTGTGATTTCCTAGAGGGGTGGGATAGGGAGGATGCGAGGGAGGCTCAAGAGAGAGAGGATATGGGGACGTGTATGTATATGGCTGATTCATTATGTTGTGCAACAGAAACTTACACAGTACTGTGAAGTAATTATACTCCAATAAAGATCTATTTAAAAAAAAAGAAAGAGGGCTTCCCTGGTGGCGCAGTGGTTGAGAGTCCGCCTGCCGATGCAGGGGACGCGGGTTCGTGCCCCGGTCCGGGAAGATCCCACTTGCCGCGGAGC
>NC_041215.1:81743305-81751948 GCF_002837175.3 Physeter macrocephalus
TTGCCGCGGAGCGGCTGGGCCCGTGGGCCATGGCCGCTGAGCCTGCACGTCTGGAGCCTGAGCTCTGCAACGGGAGAGGCCACAACGGTAAGAGGCCCGCATACCGCAAAAAAAAAAAGAAAAAAGAAAAAAAGAAAGAAAGAAAGAAATTAGCATGACTGACGGCATGTGTGAAGGTTTGCCTTGATGACATCTTTTGTGATGGAATAATTGGTTCTGAATTGTATCACAGGTGCACAATCACAAACTAGCCCTCGTGGTAATGGAATCTATAACCAACCTGAGCTTTGGCTGCCCCAACAATTAAAACAGTTATATTTCTAAGACTGTATCACAGTTTGGTTATGAGGTATAGAGGCCTCTCATAAACTGTTGGCTGTCAAGTCTAAGAGAAATACTTAGGACAGAATATAGATCTCTGTAGAAACTTTGTTTCTTCCTTCTTGAAGAAATGTATCTTATTTATACGTGAGGCAATTAACAGTCATGAATAAACCCAGCCAGGACACTTTGGTTTCATTTTCATTTGTGACCACAGTGAGATTCGAGGTCGTAAAACTGCACTGTTCAATATGGGAGCCACCAGCCACCTGTGGCTACTACGAATTGAAATGTTCTCTAAGTGTAAAATACAAGCTTGATTTTAAAATCATTTTTGTTTGTTTTTAATCACCTTTTTGAGATACAACTTATGCACAAGAAAATGCATCAATTTTAATTTCACAGTTCAGTGGGTTTATAAATAAATAAATACAATAAAAATAAAGGTATAGAACATTTTCACCACCCCCAAAGCATACCCCATTCCATTCACTCCCCACCCTCCCATCTCAGACAACGTAGGCCTCAGACAACCACTGAGGATTTTTAAATCTTAATGTGAAAACAAGATAGCAAAACATCTCATTTTTTATATTGACTGCATGTGGAAATGATAATATTTTGGATATACTGGGTTAAAAACAACGTATTATTAGAGTTAATTTCGCCTGTTTCTTTTCACGTTTATAGTCTGGTCACTAGAAAATTTACAATGCCACATGTGGGTCACAACTCTCTATTGAAAAATGCTTTGATAGGCTGCCATCTCTTTAAGAGTCTCCCAACTCTGAAAGCTTATTCAATCACGGAGTCCCCCAGACCGCCAGAAGCCTCTGCTGTTAGCCACAGCTTCCTTCAGAATCAACAGGAAGACATCAGGATGTGTCCTGACTTTTGAATTTGTCTTCCTTATTTTCTTTTACTTTTTTTTGGCAGTGCCACAAGGCTTGCAGGATTATAGCTCTCCGACCAGGGATGGGCCCCAGGGCCCCAGCAGTGAGAGCAGGGAGTGCTGAACACTGGACTGCCAGGGAAATTTCTTGTCCTTCTTATTTTCTAATATTAGAAAAGATCTGAGAGAGAATGCTTTTCACATCTTCCTCCCTTGGCTAACTCCTACACATCCTTCAAGACCCACTCCAGGGACTTCCCTGGCGGTCCAGTGGTTAAGACTTCGCCTTCCAAGGCAGGGGGTGCGGGTTCAATCCCTGGTCAGGGAGCTAAGATCCCACATGCCTCATGGCCAAAAAAAACATAAAACAGAAGCAATATTGTAACAAATTCAATAAAGACTTTAAAAAAGAATGGTCCACGTTAAAAAAAACTTTAAAAAAAATGGACCCACTCCGCATCACTGCCTCTTGAACGCCTTCCCTCTCCACCTCCTCCCCTGTTCTGTCCCAGTCTAGTGGCCTGATGCTGAGTTAAGGGCTCCTGTTCTGTGCTACCATCGCCAGACCGTCATCACCAGCTTGTCTCTACCCCGTTTTCTATAAATTCCTTGAGCTCAGATATTGTCTTTCATTTTTATATTTCCAGTATCTAGTACAGTGCCCGGAAACAGTATACAAATATTTGTTGAATAATTGCTTAACTGAAGAATGAGTGAATAAAAGAATTCTTTAGTTGACATTGTTATTTCAGAATTATTAATAATAGTAGCTTACATTTGATTGGCACTTTACAAAAGTTATGTTAGTCGATCCCCACAAAATATGTGGGGGAGAATCCTTCCTCATTAGAATTATTACGTTTTATTAACCCCGATTCTTCATAATGAGTGCCCCCTCATGTCAGGAGTGCCCTGAAAATGATATTGACGAATACAGATTGCTGTGTGAAAATTATAAAGTAACAGTTTATTTTTATTTGTATAGCATAAACAACTAAGCTGAGGACAGAGAGAAAATTGGTGATAGACATGAGGCACTTGCTGGGAGTGGAGAAGGCGCCAACAGAAAAATGAATCTGTTGTATTTGGGGTGTCATATAATTTATTGTCCAAACTCAAACACTTTGAGAGTTAATGGGAGTGCTATAATACTTAATCTGGCACAAAAGGCATAAAGTGGACTGTTAAGGACAAATCAGGATATATGTCCACCCTAGTTATATTAAATAGGAACCATTTATCAAGGTAAGTGGCCTATGGTACAGAGAGGATGGAAGGGTTGTCTGCACATGATGGGGAGGAAGGACCTTCATTCTGAATGGAAGACCTGAGCATTGAGAGCCCATGGCCTGACTATACCATCTGTACACAGGTGGTATATACATACATATATGAGCAGCTGAGACGTTTCCGCAGGTCCACTCCGGATGAAGCAACTGCGTGGGTTCTGTAAGTAGAAGTCCTATCACCTGCTCATCAGCTCACAAAGCCACAACCCTGCTTGGAAGGAAAGGACAGCTTTTCTGACCAGGGCTTACTGAGCCAAACACCTTCCTCTTGCCTTCATGCTCCTCATCAAAGGGGTTGGAAGGAGGGTGGGGCTATCATGCTGCCACTTAGTAATGCCACACGCCTCTGTCATTGTGTTCAACTTGTTCCCACTAGCCTTGGAGAAAAACTAAAAGCTATGTTCTCTTGACAAGTGTTTTCCATTCAAACCGCCACATATACTATTATTATCATTGCTGGAGAGATGAAGACATTGAGGCATAGAGATATCATGAAATCTGCCTGTAGGGAGAATCACGAAGGAGACTTCTGAGTCCCAGTCGGGGGTACTTCCCAGTATAACACACTGCTTCATGGAAACACCCTAGGAAGATGGCACTACCTCAATCTGATTTGCAGGTAAACTTGAAATGTTCAAATGAAAAAAGTGTGCTGTTTCCTCTTTGTTTCCTGCAGGCGTGGTCCCTTCGTGCCATTCCTGAGGCTGGTTCTCTTTGCATAGATGTGACTCTGCATCTCGTAACCACAGCAAGTCTAGCAGATGTCTTGCTGCAAGCTCCGTGGACGCCGACCAGCATTATTTAAGTTTTCATTCAAAGCCTCCTTTAGGGTGACTTCTGGGCACCTGAAGTGCCCTTTCAAGAAGATCAACAAATGGCTGAAGACAGATTTTTCAGCCAGAGGAAAGAATTATTACCTTACCATCAGTCTAATGAAAACAGCAGTGAAATACCAGCCTGCACTAGATAAACAGCGCACGAAGCCATCCATCACACTCAGCCGTGCTGAGCAGAGCACCCTAGCCGATGTCACCCGACTTCCCACTTCACTTGCATCTGAGAGCTGGGACCTTTTCTCACACGTTTCTGTCTGAATAAAGACAGAAATAAAGACAGGGATCCTTTAGGCCATTCCATCTCCTAATCTATTCCCCTTTCTCTCTAGTTACAGACAGCAACAGCTTCTCAGGGGCCCACTTCCCATTTGCATGCTCTAAGCTGGGGTCCCCTCCAGGACCCCGCTGATACGATGGGTCTAGTCCGCACCTCCAATGGCAGTTTTCTTTTTCGGGCCCACCTGGTTCATAATTAGTGTACCTAATCATTCGATACAGGTGCCTGCCCACTATACAGCAGTCACTCTGGGTAGGGAGCTGCAAGGTCCCCTCTTCTAGAAGCTCACAGTCTGGGGGAGAAGACAGAAATCTTGCATGTTTAGACTTTCTTTTGCTTTTTACATATATCATCACTCATGTTGCCTCAACAATCTCATGCAAGGGAGAGGAGGCACTATTAAACTCACCTGCAAGAAGAGGAAGCTCTGACTTACATGTGGTGTCACCCAAAGTCATAGATA
Organism: Physeter macrocephalus; assembly: GCF_002837175.3. Lineage (NCBI taxonomy): Eukaryota > Metazoa > Chordata > Mammalia > Artiodactyla > Physeteridae > Physeter > Physeter macrocephalus. The sequence continues at coordinate 81,747,384 of NC_041215.1, forward strand.
GAAGAAAACTAGGACTCTGAATAACATTTCAATGTGTCATCAAACTTCAACCCCAGCTCAGTGATCTCCCCCACCATGTGAGACTTCTTTGGTTTTGTTTTCAGATTTCCCCTTTTCTTCCAGAAATCTGAAAATCAAATCTTTTGTAGCATCTACCGAGTCAGCCCTGACGGAAGGGCCTCCACCCAACGGTAACTCCTCTATTATTTTTTCCCAGAAGTTAATGATTTGATAGGTTTAGGGAATCCTGGTAACTTCTAAAATACATACTTAAATTTGGTAGCAGCTTTTGAGTATAGCTATTCCTAGACTCAAGTCTGTGGCAAGTACAAAGAATATGGCTCCTGGTTCAAGACGCAAGTATGTTTTGTTCGGGATTCTCATTCCATGGGGTCCTGAGTCTTCAGTGTGCCCAAAGATCTGGTTCTTCCAGCAGTAGTGGTCCTGGCAAGAAAAGCATCATTCCTGCTGGAAACTGTGCAGTAGGTAGATAGAACCAGGTGGTGGTGAATCCTTTTAAGTCAACCAAACAGAAAGACCCAGTGAGAGCAGTATGTTGTAACAAGTAACAGTCATGAGTCACTTCCTGAGCCTGGGCAGCAACCCACAGAGCTCACGGGTGGCTATGGAGCATATAAGCCATCCTTAATATTCGGTTCCTTGTTTCTTCTATTGCCCATGGCTTGCACCAGAAAATGCCTTTTGCTAGCATTGCCATGTTTGTGCGCCCAATGTCACCAAGTCAAATTTAAATGTTGCTTTTTCACCTTTTAAGTCTGTTTATTGGAAAGCATGAAGCGTGTTTATACAGAAAAAAATCTAACAGATTTTTATTTTATTTATTTATTTAATAAGTTTATTTTATTTTATTTATTTTTGGCTGTGTTGGGTCTTCGCTGCTGCAGGCGGGCTTTCTCTAGTCGCGGCAAGCGAGAGCTACTCTTCGTTGTGGTGCGCAGGCTTCTCATTGCGGTGGCTTCTCTTGTTGCGGAGCATGGGCTCTGAGGCGTGCAGGCTCAGTAGTTGTGGCACACAGGCTTAGTTGCTCTGCGGCATGTGGGATCTTCCCAGACCAGGGCTCGAACCTGTGTCCCCTGCATTGGCAGGCAGTTTCTTAACCACTGAGCCACCAGGGAAGTCCCCAGATTTTTAAATATATATAAATAAATTCAAAAGTGTTTACTTGTTCAAACACAACTGTATGTGTTTGGTCAGGAGGGCCACGGCCAGAGAGCTGACCTCTTATGTTCCCAACTCAATATCACTCACAAATATTTGGTCTTGTAAGAGAAAAGATGTGACAACCTAAATAACCATATCCTTACCTGTGTTCATCTTTCAGGAAAAAAAAAATCCATTATGACCTTCATTGCCTGGGTAATGATGTTGATATCACAGACTCACTACCAGGGAGTAAAATTCTTAAAGCAGGGACTGTAATTATATCCTCTTTGGGTTTTGCAAGATGAGTGACACTTGTGAGTGGCTGCTGTGAGTGCTAGACTGTATCTTTGCTCTATAGTGAATAAAAGAAAGAAAAGTAAGTTTCATTAACAATGGCTTTTTGAGGAACATGTTAAAGAGCTCTAGTACATTGGAAAATGTGTTGATGTCTGTTGATCTCTGAAATAAGAATCATAATAGAAACAAAATTTAATGTTAAATATATTTGTGGAGTGCTTATGATGTTACAGGCACTAAGCATATGTTACCTTGTATAATATAATACTTACGGTAATCCCATAATGTTTTAGTAACCTCAGTATGCCAATGAAGAAATTGAGGCATAGAACCCAACCTATTTCTATTTTCTATATTCTACATTCTAGTAAGCGGCAAAGTTGTTATTTGGGCCAGGTCTTTTTAGAGTATTCAGAGATGGTCATACTCTAGTTAACTCACAAGAAACTGGTGCCTAAATGGAAATGTCGACTATCTGTGGAGGATATCCCTTCTCAGAGGGCACAATACATTTTCTCCTATCCATGACAACACTTGCCTGGTATCACAAGATCTGTGAAGCTGCATCATTATTCAGAAATCTTCAAAGGGATTGTGAATAGTGCTGGAAGATGTTCAATGCAGACCATGGTGAAGACATTAACTCTCTCTCTCTCTCTCTCTCTTTCTGTCTCACACACACACACACACACACACACACACACACACACACACACACACACAAAATCTCTGATGACTGGAGCTATTCCCCTCTTCACCCCATCATCCTCTCTTTCCTGGGGCTGTTCTGGACAATTCACAAAACTCTGCCTCTGATTATTTATTTTGTGCCCTGGTACACCTCATCTGAGGGCATATTCTTTCTTTAGCTTGGATTCTGCTGTATTCCCACATACCCACAGTAGGTATGTTTTTCAAATCAGTTCCTTGTTTGGTATGCTATGACCTAAAAACAAAAGAACCTTGGGGAGGTGATGGAGGTTCATGGTTTTTTAAAAAACGTTTGAGAGAAATGCAAGTGCAAACAAAGTGAAATGGGCATTGTGACTATGAAAGAGTGTCCCAAACTGATTTGAGAAGCATCTTGCAGGGCTTGTCTTCCTCAGGATGCTGGGCTATCCTTCTACTTCCCCTAAAATCACTTTTCCCAAAGGGTAATGACACCCTTTGTCTCCTTCACTTATGCATTTATTTAAGTAGCTTAATGCTTAGAGGTCAACCACTTGCCCTCTTTCCAAGCTTCTGAGAGACACCTTGCTGTCACCCCACCCCCTCCACCAAGTACCATCTATCGCCTCTAACACTTACACATAGTGGGTGAATAAAATTTTAAGCAATACGTTCATTTTATTGGAACCTTGTCTAACCATATTAGCATCTCACCCACAGCGGCTGCTCAAAAAAATGTCAAATGAAAAGAATTGCTAGAGTTTGGGACTTTTCTTCGGTGGTTATGAAAACTGGAAGTAATCCAGCTGTCGAGTCAAAGACAAACCTCACCTGTGCTGTTTCAGATCCATCATGGGTAGGAAATGGAGAGATAAGGTTACACCCAGGGAGGTGCTGAAATATGGGAAATTGAACCAAGCCAAGTTAATTAAAGCAGAGCTCTGCTGAGCAGGGCTTACTAATCAGGGACCTGAGACCCCTCAAATGTGTGCAGTTCAAGATCAAACCCAGCCAGCCTTTGGCCATGGCTGAGAGGCACTCGAGCCCCATCTGAAGCACAGCCTGAACTTTGCTGGCACTGGCCCAAATGCCTACGATGGACTTTGATCTTGTAGCTCTAAGTGCCCCGGGATTTCAGACCATACTGAAGCTCAACTACCTTCACGAACAAGGACAAAAAGTGGAGATGGGAGAAAAGCAAGGAAGACCCCCAAGTTCAATCACATGCCAAGGAGATAATGCTGTGTTGAGAAGCAGCCAATGCCTCACACACCATGCTTTGAGCCTCGGGTCAGAACAGAGGCACGCATATCTCCTGCACAGATATTTTTGTCTTTTCACATATCCTGCTTCTTTTGAAGTTCTGGTGCATTAATAGCTTTTGCATGATAATGTTTCTTTCTCTAGTGCGTTTATACTCTCCACGCCATGTCACGTGCTGTGCAGAGAATTTTCACGTGGCTTAGATTCTGGACAAACGTTATAGAGGTTTGTTTTCCTTTGTTGTGATGGAACTGAAACCAAGCCCTAGGTTTGGAAAGCTGTTCTCATGAGGAGAGTTGGCTGGTCTCGAAAAAGATGTGGTATGTGTCCAGCCCTCATTTCTCGCGTACCTTTTTCTTAGGAAGCTCTGTTCTTGGGGTTGGCTTGGCTGGCAGCCAAGCGTTGAGAGAAGGAAAGCTGCCGTGTGGTGGGAGCTGACAGAGCCGGCGGCTGGGGAGCCGGCGGGCGTGCTGAGTGATGATCTGCTCTACAAGCCCAGCCCAGATGTCCCATACAGAGGGATGTGTGTGACCCACAAGTCATGAACTCGGGAGTCTGTAGCTATGGAGAAGTCAAAGCAGGAATTCCTTCTGTTTGCACCCCTTCTTTCTGGAGGGTCTGAAATTTTCCCTGTGCTCGGCGTATTTCATTAGTTATGATGCTGAGTGTCACCTGGAGAAATTGTTACATGAATTGCTAATGATACCGGGAGTGGCCAAAGAAGAAAGCCCGGAAGAACTGAATCAAAACAAGAACAAAACCACAGCTATTTTCTCGATTGTTGCAATTAGATAATTGTGCACTCTCCTGCCTTGTCCTCTGAAGGTGGATTCTAAAATGAAAACCTTGGTCACTGAAGTTACTTACATTCATGTTCTTTCACCTCCACGCATGAACCTCCTGCAAAGAACTGAGTTGGGGTCATGTGCTTACCATGTGACACATGGTCCTTCTGCATTTTGCATAAGATCCAGGGGCCAGAGGAGGGGCCTTGATTGTGTTGGTGTCCTCTCACTCAGCAAGCTAATAATAGCAGGGCTTTTTTCCATGTGGAATTACTGGCATTACTTTAAATTATTAAAACTGTCATTTAAAATAATCTTTAGGGCTTCCCTGGTGGCGCAGTGGTTGAGAGTCCGCCTGCCGATGCAGGGGACGCGGGTTCGTGCCCC